>NW_004443946.1:2923155-2983574 GCF_000243295.1 Trichechus manatus latirostris
TAAAAAAAAAAAAAGAACCAGAAATGTCCCCGAAAAAGCAGAAAAAACAGAAAGAAAAAAAAACCAACAAAAAAAGAAATGTCCTCAAGGATCCCTCTGCACCTCTGTGCAAGCCAAGGGTGTAGTTTCCAAGCCTCACAGCACCGCCTGGCCAGAACAGGCTCCCAACTCAAGAAAAGGAAAAGAAAACAAACAATCAATTCAAAACAAACGAACAAAAGCTCCAGGATTCCACCAGCACGGCAGCCCAGACCGGGAAGCAGGTCCACACTCAAATGGAGCTCCGCAGACCCTCAGGAAGAAGTAAAGATGGCGCATGGAGCCAGGTATTTGAGTGAAAGGTGGGGGAGGTGGTGAGAGGTAAGGAAGAAATCAAAAGAAGCGTAGAAAAGCAACACTAGCAGCCAACAAATGGCACTCAGAGAGCCGGCCCATTCAGGTGGGTGAAATCCAAGCAGCCGGTGCATCCCGGACAAGAGATTGCGGCTGCGGGAAGCAGAGGAGGCCGAGTGGGGTTGAAGAAGGGTCGGGGGTGGGAAAGAGTATATCGTAAATTACCGGTTGTTTTTTCTCCCGCTGGAAGCACCGTGAAGCTGCTTTCTCATACCCCCTGTTTGCTGGTCTCTGAGAGGAGTCCAAGATGGCAGATCCACACTGCATTAGCTGATAGGGTACCTCTGAATGAATCTCTCCTCGCTCTCCATTCTCTGTCAGTTTTCTTACTCCATTTGGTGCTTGGCTGAGTTCTTTATCTCTTCATTTGATGTTTTAGGGTTTCAGGATTGTTGTTTTCTCTGTTCGGCTTAGTTTTTCAGATCTTTGCCGTGGAGGGACGGCATGGTGTTTCTGCCTAGAGCGCCATTTTGCCGGAAGTCCTCCAGTTCTTTTTTGAGTGTTGTTTGCTTGATGTATTTCTTTCCATCCTTTGAGTTTTAGTTTATTTGTGTCTTTGATCCTAAGGTGTGTCTCTTGTAGGCAGCATATAGACAGATCGTGTTTTTTATCCGATCTACCACTCTCTGCCTCTTTATTCGTGCATTTAGTCCATTTACATTCAGCATAATTAATGATAGGTATGAGTTTAATGCTGTCATTTTGATGTCTTTTTTTGTGTGTTGTTCACAGTTTCTTTGTTCCACTTAATTTTCTGTGCTGAGTTGTTTTTCTTTATGTATTTTCTTTTCATCACTGCTGATTTTGTGTTTGCTGAGTCTTTATATTTTTCTTGTTTTTTATTTTGTCTTGTAGGATTGTTAGTTTCCTTTGTGGTTACCTTAATATTTACTGCTATTTTTCTAAGTTTATACCATTATTTCTTTATATCGCCTTGACTTTCTCTCCATATTCAAAATATATGTCTACATTTTTTAAGTCCCTTCCCTGTTGTGAGTGTTTTAGGTTTGATTTACTTTTGTGACTTCCCTGTCTGGGTTGATATCTGGTTGCTCTGTCCTGTGTTCTAGTCTTGGGTTGTTATCTGATGTTACTGATTTTCTAGCCAGAGGACTCACTTTAGTATTTCTTGTAATTTTGGTTTGGTTTTTGCAAATTCCCTAAACTTCTGCTTATCTGGAAATGCCCTAATTTCACCATCATATTTGAGAGACAGTTTTGCTGGATATATAATTCTTGGCTGGCAGTTCTTTTCCTTTAAGGCTTTATATATGTCATCCCATTTCCTTCTTGCCTACATTGTTTCTGCTGAGTAGTCTGAGCTTATTCTTATTGATTCTCCTTTGTAGATGAATTTTGTTTATCCCTAGCCACTCTTAAAATTCTCTGTTTATCTTTGGTTTTGGAAAGTTTGATTATAATATGTGTTGGTGACTTTCTTTTGGGATCTACCTTATGTGGGGTTTGATGAGCATCTTGGAGAGATATCTTGTCATCTTTCACTATATGAGGGAAATTTTCTGCCTACAAATCTTCAACGATTCTCTGTTTTTTCTGTTATCCCTCCCTGTTCTGGTACTGCAATCACTCATAGGTTATTCCTCTTGATAGAGTCCCACATAATTCTTAGGGTTTATTCATTTTTTTAAATCCTTTTTTTCTGATTTTTCCTCAAATAAGTTGGTGTCAAGTGCTTTATCTGCAGTCTCACTAATTCTGACATACATTGCCTCAATTCTACTCTATGACTTTCTATTTAGTTGTCTAATTCTGAAATTTTATTGTTAATCTTCTGGATTTCTGATTGCTGTCTCTCTATGGATTCTCACAGCCTGTTAAATTTGTCATTATGCTCTTCTCTAATCTTTTTAATTTCCTCTGTTGCATATTCTGCATTTTGCTTAATTTCCTTCCTAATTTCTTGAAGAGTTCTGTATATTAATCTTTCGTATTCTGCCTCCAGTAATTCCAAGAAATTGTCCTCTTCTGGAAAATTTCTAGATTCTTTGTTTTGGGAGCTTGCTGAAGCCATCATGGATTGCCTGTTTATGTGATTTGTTATTGACTGTTGTCTCCGAGCCATCAATAAGTTATTATATTTATTTATTTTATGTTTGCTTACTGTGTCCTAGCTTCTTGTTTTGTTTTGATATGCCCAAATAGGCTGCTCATATGAGCTAGTTTGATTATTGGCACCTTTGAAACTCTAATGTCCTATTACCAGGTGGTTAGATCTGTTACTAGGTATGTGAACTCAGGAGCCCACCCGCTCCTCCTGTATGGATTCAGCTCAGGTGCCCAGGTAGATAGCCACCAAGTGTGTGGTGTAGGCTCTCACTTACAGTCTCAGAAAGGCATGGGTGGTTGGTGTAGGCACAGGCATCTGGCTGCAGCAGGGGACACACTCTGAGCAAGGCAGGGGGCTGATGGCCACCCCCAAATGTCCAGGAGGAAGGTGTGTCCTTGTTCCCTGGAGTGTGTAGGTGGGTGGATTTTGCAGCCGGACTATGAGCACTTAATGCAGTTGGCTGTAAAGGCTGGGGGGAGGGCACCTCTTATTCATGGGCCCCTATCGCAGATGGCTAGGTGGCATGGGTGGAGCCACTAGTCCTGAGGCCCCGATATGGTTAGGTGAAGACCCTGCTTAATGGACAGAGCAGTGTCAAATGTCAAGAACCTGCCACCTCACAGCTGAAACAGTTGAAGTTACCCTGTTGTACTGTGGTAACGTGGGCCTACGCTGTTGAGATGCGTCCACACAAGTCTATGCAGGGGGAAAGGCACTTAAAGTCCTTGGATCCCTTATGCCTGTGCCTAGGCAAAAGAGCTGTGCCTACCCAGGTTTCCTTGCTTAGGGGAGCCGGCAGTTTATTTTGTTGCTCTGTTTGTTAATTTGTTCACTCTCCAAGGCAGGGAGAATGCCTACAGGCATGTGACAGATCCTACTTCCGGCCCAGGGGACTTGGAAATTTCTGAAGCCAGTCCAGGACCCAGTGCAAAGCAGGGAGTGGGGCAGTAAATGGGAGAGAGTTTTTTCCCTAAGGAGGGTGTTTTTGATCCTAAGGAAGGTGTTTTTGATCCGCATGGTAGGCCATACACAATTACTTTTCTTTCGCCGATCCAGCGCTGCTTCTCAATGGTTCAGGGTGGCTGTGTAGACTCTTTGGCGCTGGGTCTCTTCCGGTGTGGAAAACTCACCTCCCGAGCACCACCGCTTGCCTGCCTCACTGCTCCACCCGAGCTAATCAGGTCTGAAGCGCTCAGGCTCTCGCTGGGTTAGTCTGGCACCTCCTCACCACTTTCGAACCATCTCTCCCTCTGCCTGCCACTCAGTCTGGTTCCTCAACTCTGCCTTTGATGATCAGGGCTCCAAGATTGCTATATATAATCAATTCACTTGTTTTTTGGGGTCTTTGTTGTAAGAGGGTCCACTGGAAGTGTCTGACTACTCTGCCATCTTGGCCCTGCCTCTGGGAATCTTTTTGGATCGTGCCCCTGACTCTTCTCTCTGCTTCTCAGACAGAAATTACTTCCTGTTCTTGTTCCTGTGTGTGATAGTTAAGGTTGTGTGTCAGTCTGGCTGGGCCATGATTCTCAGTGGTTTGATAGTCGTATGATGGTGTGATCACTTCCATGATGAGATTTTATAATCACCTCCATGATGGGATCTGCTGTGAGTAGCCAATCAGTTAAAAGGGAGTTTCCTTGGGCATGTGGCTTGCATTGAATATAAGGTGATATTCTGGCAAGGCTTGTGGGCTTTTGTTCACTCTGGATCCTGTGGCTGGCTCCTATTCATCTGACCTCTGGTTCTTGGGATTTGAGCTAGCAGCTTACCTGTGCTCTTGCCTGTTGATCTTTGGAATTCGTCAGTCTTCACAGCCTGTGAAGAACAGCCCTTTTCTCCGACCTGCTGATCTTGGGTTTGCCAGTCCCTGTGGCTACTTGCATCAGGAGAAGCCTCTATCCTGACCTACGGACTTGGGACGTTCCAGCCTCTACAACTGCATGAACCATTTCCTTGATATAAATCCCTCTCTCTATATATATTTATACACTTTACTGTTTTGGCTTCTCTAGAGAACCTAGCCTAAGACACTGTGCTCTTTACTATAGTCGTTGGTGATAGCCTTACTATAGGGCTAGCTCTGGTTTTGAAGGGAAAAAGTCTTGTGTTTCATAATAAGTATAGTCAATAGTGATGGGTATGGTCTTGGACATTCTACTCCTTTGTCATTCATGCAAGAGAGGCATACAACTGTCTGCGACTAGCCTCCTGGTTGTTTCATTGTGTACTGTGACTAAGGTAGCCTCTGAAACTCTAGTTGGGAGCATAATATATGTAATGCAATGTAGAAGGACAGTGGTGTATCTCCCAGAAGGCCTACGGAAAAGAGATGTGTTTGCTACTAGTTTCTGCAACGCCCCTCACAGTTTCACCAGTCTGTTAAGTTCTCACAAATAGCCATCTGGAATGCCAAACAGAGCACAGATAATTCTATGCTTACTTTGTATAGCCTTTCACATTGATTTGTAAGGAAGTCGGGGCTATAAGTATTTTCAGTGGACACTGCACTTTCGATCTAGAATCTCTCTGAATTTTTTATGAATCAACCTAATGGTAAATATTGGAAATCCATTTTTGAAGTTCTGAAAAAAGCTCACCAAAGTAAATAGTATGCATTGCTGTTGTTGTTGTTAGGTGCTGTCGAGTTGGTTCCGATTCATAGTGACCCTGTAGGACAGAGTAGAACTGCCTGATAGGGTTTCCAAGGAGTGGCTGGTGGAGTTGAACTGCTGACCTTTCGGTTAGCTGCTGAGCTCTTAACCACTACTCCACCAGGGCCACTAAAATAGCATATGTGTTCATCAATAATAATTTATTTTATTTTATAATATTCCAGCAGTGTTTAAACATTAATGGGCACATCGCTGCCTGCCTTTTCCAGATTTGCATCCAAAGTTGTCTAAAGGGATAAAAGTGCATTTTTCCTGTTTCAAGTGATTGCCACTTCTTCTCTCTTGGCCACATTTTCTCACGGATTCGTATACTTTTCCCTACTATTCATGTTGAGGGAAGGTGAACATCTTCTCACCTTTCCCAACCATTAGGATGAAGATGACATTTGGTTCTAGAATGGAAACCTACGTACCAGAAGAAACTGGAGAGTGAAAAGTTAGAATAGAGGACTTAGAAATGATTTGCTTGTGGAGATAAAAGAATGAAAGAGACTCACTAATGTTGGGTCTGAAAACATAATGTGATAAGGATGATGTGATGAAGTAACTCAGCAACATCAATAGGTGCAAGAGAGGATGTAGAGCAGGACAGTGGTGTTGGTTCTTGTGAAAAGCCTTTTCATGGACCTGTCATGGGAAACTATCAGTATCTATGCTCCACTGCTCTTACTGTGCCATCCTGGACCAGATATAACATGATCTCAAATTTACTGTGACTGCACTTTTCAAAGAATAAGTATTTTAAGTTTACGAAAATGGTATGAAAAACTGAATGTTACTGATTGGACTTATACCACCATCAAGAAATTCTCTTCCACAAATACCCAGGGCATCACTGATCTCAGTTATCTCCACATTCCTGCCCAGTCCCTTTCCCCATCTGCTGTACTTTCCTGTAGGCTGCCCTGTGAGTATGATACTCACTGCACACAGCCCACACACCACCCTTCCTGACACCTTTTGTCCCACCCCATGCCTGAACTGCACTATCACATTATAAGTCCATCAAAGAGTTCTTGTTTTATTCAAACTGATATCAAAGCAAAGTTATCCATGGGTAGCTAAGCTGTTTTTCTTTTCCTCACGTTGCTTTTGAAAGACATTTTGAAAGAATCACCTACATATTTCACAGCTAACAACTTAATTCTGCTAGGAGAAACAATCACTAAGCTACTACTGTTTGGTTCATAACTTTCTCCCTCCCACAACAACAATCAGAAGCCTGAAATAAACAGGTGAAACTAGTCTGTCTTTTTATTTCTTGTATGAGTTTTGTCTGTCTTCCCTATACAATTCTCAAGCACTTAAAGTAAATTCATGCTCCGTCTGATCTTTTCGTTGAACCCGCACAATCACTGCAGGTGGTGTTCTCGCTTGTCCTCTGAAACTTAAAGTGGGGAATTAGTTCCAATGTCTGAGGCAGTCAGCACAGCCATGATGCTGCCTTTTAAAACAAGATAAACCTCATTTCATCTATATTTATTGCTATGCACAGAGGCATTGCAGAGACAATAAGTTTTGTTTAACCCTGCCCATTGGTTCAGAGTATGAGTGTGTGTGTGTTTTAATATAAAGAGAAAGTGCAGCTTTGGAATTTTTCACCACACTCATTTCTAGAGCGTTGAGCTGGTATGGTTCCTTAACATGAAAGCAAACCATTCTGATGTCCTTTTACCATATCCTAAGATGGTTGTGTTGTAAATTGAAGTTATGATATATGGACTTCATTAACAACGTTATGCCCTTATAGCAAGATCATTATCCTGATAATTAGCAATCTCTCTATATATTTAGGAGTCCCTGGGTGGCACAAATGTTCAAGCACTCAACTACTAACCGAAAGGTTGGTGGTTTGAATCCACCTAGAGAAGCCTGGGAAGAAAAGCCTGGCAATCTGACAGGTCACAGACATGAAAAGTCTATGGAGCACAGTTTTACTCTGAAGCACATGGGGTTACCATGAGTCAGAATCGATTCGACAGCAACTGATTATTTTTTTCCTATACGTTGATGGATTACAAATTTAACCCAGGACGTGTTTGTTTTCAAACAAATTGCTTTGGGGTCCACAAAAGAATCTCTTTGACTATTTTATAGAACTATTTACCTTCGTTTTTTCTCTTCACCAACATGTATTTACTGAACACCCTATTTGTGAAGTCTATAGCAGGCAGTGGGAGGGTGGGAATCCTGTCTTAAGGAATTTATTTTTTAGTGGAAGAATCTCAAATCCGTTATTTGTGATGTGCTCGTTAAGTTTCCACATGAGTTCATATATGGATTAGAAGCTTGAATATGAGATTATTTAAAAAAGGCACTTTAAAACCTCCCAGAGAAATGTGCTTCTTGTGAACAAGGACAAAAACATACATTTCTGATTACCATGCCAATGTGGTACATATTTAGTTAAGTTTGGGTCATATGAAAAATTAGATTATACATACCTCTTGACATGTGTGTGTGCGCACACATACACACAGGCACACACATTCCCTCTATTTAGATCAGTAGCTTTTAAACATGTTTTGGCTCCTAAAGTAGCAAAGACTCTGGTTGAAGTGAGCGCGGCAGGAGTCTTACCCGTTTACCCTCTGCATGCCACCTCCTTTCTTCATGCAGTAGCCCCAGAGCATAAACTGAAAAACCCTGATTTGGATTGTTTGATATGCAAAAAATTATCTTAGCACATAACATTGTAATAACTGTGGTCAATTTATGCAAAGATGATGCAATACAAATGCTTGAAACAAGTCTGCTGGTTAGTTACCATGTTGCTCAATTAGCCTTGTTCTAGTGTATTTGCTGCCCTTTCCTAATGCAGGCTTTCCACTCCATTTGGCCTCCTTTGGCTTTGAATTCTGCTTTCTCTGACAATCTATGTTTTGGGAGCACAGTGTGCTAGCCATGCTTTGGTCTGGGTATAACTGTTGACATTCCTTTGTGACTTGTTCTTATCTCTTTGACATATGCCCCTTTCCCATCCATTCTCTTAAGCATAACTTTTGCCTGGAGTCATTCACTTTCAGAAATAGGGCTCTTTTGCTCTTATGGTCAAAACTGCTAGCTGTTCTCCAAACAATTTATGTGATAACTCTAGCAGAGAGCTTGGCATAGTTTTAGCACTTTATCTTAGCCAATGCTGATTGCAAATGGGAAGTTTTAGGTTATGGATAAGTAGCTTCTGTGGGATTTGGAAGGTGAGAGGAAAGAGTGATCCAGGGAAAAAAGGGGGCTTGCTTCTCTCTGACCAAAGGTGTGGCCTGGAAGGTGGCAGGATGGTGAATTTACCTGAAAAAAGAAAAAGCGTACAAGGAATGGGGCCTAAAGTAGGGTTTCTAGACTAGAAATTCAGGGAGCTGGAAGAGGAAAGTAACTATGAGTTACCAAATAATTCATCATCCAAATTGGGACACTTCAAAACTGAAAGAACTATTATTAATAATCACACCAGGACAGCCAGTGGAATCCAGAACTGTCCCAGAGAAATCAGGATATGTGATCACCCCAGATACCTACCAAATAATTATTTTATCAGTTAAGTACCTCCGTTTATAGCTTCACTAAAGAAATTTCCTATAACTGAATTGACTGTTTGGCCATCCCTAATTTACTAACCTAATAACGCTCTGTGCCTTAGTCCAGGATCTCATCATTTCTGTTCTGAATTATTAGAAGAACCTCTAAACTGACTTTCTGCCTCCATTCTTCAAACTGCTATCAAATCCATTCCCTTCCACTTTGTTGGAAGAGGGGTATTTTTAAATCATGAGCCATTTCTTATTCCTTTCTGCTTGAAATTTAGTGCTTTGCATTGTCCTCGAGAGAAAACTCAAATTTCCTAGCATGGTATACAAGTTGAACAGTTCAGCTGATTGACTCTCTGTTGAGGTCCCACAGCAATTCAGGAACTATGTGAGAGACAGGAGTCCTTCCTCCCACTTCCTCTCCTGCCTCTTTCCTTCATAGGCATGGAACCACATTTTCTAGCACCTCCAGGCCGTGAAACAGGCTGTTCCCCTCTGCCTGGCACACAGACTTCCCCATGCCATCAGTTTGACTATTTCCTACTTCTTTTTCAAACCTCAGCTTAAGTTTCATTCCTTTTTAGAAACATTTTCTGATTGTTCCCAGACTAGTAGTCCTTCCTCTGTGTTCCTCTTCTGTACTCAAATACATCCCGTATATATTTTTGTTACAGTTATGTTGCCTTGATTGGTAATAATTTTCTGTCCCCCTCAACAAGAAAGTGCTTCTTTAATGCCTAGGACTGTATCCTGTTCATGGCTGTACTCTCTGAATTATATCTTCTAGCAAAGTGACTAATCTACTTTATTTTTAAAAATGTGAACTTGAACCCATCTCAATATTGATCTCTGGAGGATCCACTCAGAGGGAGAACTGCCTGTTTATCATTTTGTTTACTGTCTCTAAGTCAGACTTCCAGCTATGGAAAATATTTCCTTTAGTTCCATGGTAACTTGACATTTAAAAACATCGTTTCCTTAATTACAAAAGTAATAATGCTCAATACACAAGAGTTAGAACACACACACACACACCCCTACACCACAAGGGAAAAATCATCCATAATCCAACACCCAAAGAGAATCACTGTTAATATTTTGGTGTTTGGTCTTCTAATTGATGACAAGGACCTTCCCCCAGAGCTGACAGAGAGAGAAAGCCTTCCCCTGGAGCTGGCACCTTGAATTTGGACTTCTAGCCTCCTAGACTGTGAGAGAATAAATTTCTCTTTGTTATCATATACGAATCCCACAAAAAGGAGATCCTACTGTACTTATGGCTTTGAAACCTACTTTTTTCTTTAACTTAGGAACACAGAGTGTACATTTTCCTATGACAGTAATTATTCTTCTGCACCATTAATTTGGCTACACAATTTTTTCCCTAAGTTGAAGGTATAATTAAACTTTAAAAATAATATTTGGTCTATATTCTTCTCAGAGATGATTAATAATGTATTAGTTCACTAGTTCCCCCAACCCAATAATGTGTTTACTCTTGCAAAGATTATTTAGTTTCAAGTATGGCACATGCTAGTGAGAGTATTGTGGAAAATCTTAAAACTCATTTATTCATTCTTTGATTCATAAATATTTATTAAGTACCCACTGTGTAGTAGGTATTGTGTTTGTATTTGAACCAGTCAGAGCCTCTACTGCTGATCAGTTTGTGTACCTTTGAGTTGCTTGATTTGTTAGTTGACCCAGAGTCACTATAATTATTCTCTCAATTAATTGCCAACATTCTCTCATAAATATCAAAGTTAAGCCATTGCCTAGTGCCTGAAGGGAGACTCAGAAATGCCAAGGAACCTAACAAGCATGGTGGGGCAGGAGCACCAGGAAAGGTGTAGGTGATGCTCCAGGCACCCCACGACAAGTGGGCAATGGAGCCTGGGTAGCGTGGTACCCTGCTCCGTCCCTGCTACTGCACGGACAGAATCCTGATGGGAACCTCAGTGCACCACTGCACCACCGGGGCTCCTTATCTGACTAATGACAAAAAGCCAAACTGTTATGGATTGAATTGTGTCCCCCCAAAATGTGTGTCAACTTGGCTAGGCCATGATTTCCAGTACTGTGTGATTGTCTACCATTTTGTCATCTGATGTGATTTTCCTATGTGTTGTAAATCCTGCCTCTATGATGTTAATGAGGCAGGATTAGAGGTTGTTATGTTAATGAGGCAAGACTCAATCTACAAGATTCGATTTTGTCTTAGGTCACTCTCTTTTGAGATATAAAAGAGAGAAGTCAGCAGAGAGACATGGGGACCTCATACCACCAAGAAACGAGAGCCAGGAGAATAGCTTGTCCTTTCGACGTGGGGGTCCCTGTGCTGAGAAGCTCCTCGACCAGAGAAGACAAGGATCTTCCCCCAGAGCTGACAGAGAGAGAAAGCCTTCCCCTGGAGCTGGCACCCTGAATTTGAACTTCTAGCCTCCTAGACTGTAAGAGAATAAATTTCTCTTTGTTAAAGGCATCCACTTGTAGTATTGCTGTTATGGCAGCACTAGATAACCAAGACACAAACCAAATCCATTGCTATCCAGTCAATTCTTCCTCATAGCAACCTTAGAGGACAGAGTATAATTGCCCCAGAGCATTTCCAAGGAGCAGCTGGTGGATTTGAACTGCTGACCTTTTGGTTAGCAGCTGAGCTCTTAACCACTGCACCACCAGGGCTCCATCTGACTAATAGTACTCACTGACTGTTGAATGCATGAATGCAGAAATGAATGACTAATCAAATGCCCTTACTGCTCAATTACCCACTGGAACCCCTCCATCCGAGTAAACCAAAGCTGTATGTTGGGCTTTGATGAAGTGCTATCAGCTTTGCTTAGGAGAGAAGTGACTTAAGTCAGGATATGGGATGGACTGTGTCATTCCAACTTTGGTGAATGTTTCTTTTTTGTTATTTTCCTATCCTTGCTCTCCCAGCTCTGCATGACCTAGCCCTTACATTTCTGAAGCAAGAACTGTTCATCAGAAAGGAGTCTGCCTGCTCAGTGGGCCTGCTTCCTTGCATTACTTGGTCCTGAGCCCTGTGGCAAAGCTGATCCTTGCGGACTCCCAAACCTATTGATGAAGATTCCTTATGTAGCAGCACAGAAAGATGGGGATCTGGACTAGAAGTAGGCACTTTCTTAACAAACAACTAGCCTGTGAAGGCTCAGCTTCTCTTCCTGTCACGTGAAGAAAGGAGAGTCACTGAGCAGATGGCTGGAGCACAGGGAACTCTCTGTTAACTTCAAATTCCATTCCTATGCTGTAGGACTGATCAATAGGACATGGGTCACATTCTGGCTCCCAATGCCATGTCCACAATTCCTGCCGTGGGTTTACAACTGTGGGTTTACAACTGAGGGCAGTTCAGCCTCCTTGGATGAGGAGTGTAGTGTGTGTGTGAGTGTGAGCATAAGTGAGAGGGAGGGAGGGATATTTGGTCTTCTACAAGAGAAAGGACTAAAGAAGTCCCTGTCTGTTTTGGGATGGCCCATTCTTTGCTGCTATGAATCGCTCTACTAATAGAAAGAATTAACAAGTACTCCATCTGTCATAAATCTCATTTAATATGCATGCCTGAAATAAAATGAGTTCTTGCCCTAATCTGGCTTGCTTACTTCTCAGCCCCAGGGAAAGGATCATTCCAATGGGATCTCTTCCAAACATTTGGAGAGAGGGGGGTGGAGAAAATGAAAAGGCTGATTCTGCCTTCCAAGGAGTTTAATTAATGCTATTGCCCTCTAGCCCTGAATTGCTTTGTGGCAAATGGCTCATTCTGGTTTTCTGAAGCATACCACCTCCTGTTAACAAAGGCAATTCAAGGTCACAAAGGTCATCGTTTCTGAAGTGTCTCTCCCTGCCTTCCCTCAGCAAATCTCAACTTCTATTTTGTTTCCTGATAAGTCCCCCTCTGCTGTGTGGGATTCTGAAAGACTATGTAGTTTTTACAGATTATTGCCAAGAAGCTGTTTACATTACTCAGACACAGAACTGAATGAGTTTCTATTTTATATAGGTGCTCTCCCGTGACGGGTAGCAGAGAATTCAACTTTATGATTGGGCAAAACCAAGCTGACACAGTAGATGTGTTGTCAATACCCTTGGGCAAGGCCCACAAAGCTGTGTCCAGGTGAGTCCCCTCTGCTCCCCTGCCAAAGGTGAACTCTTATCTAACTTCACCTGGAGCAAGTGGGGTCAGGCAAGAAGGAGAAATTCAATGGCAGGAGAAGGAAAGCAAAGGATGGTATAAATATACAGGTCCAACTCTGTCATAAGTTGGTCCTGAGTTAAGTTGAATACCTCATTTTTTTTTCTAGTTTTCATTGTTATTGCCTTTTATTATCAGTATCTTTATAAATCCAATCTTTATTTGTCTTTGGGAGTTGGCATGAGAATGATAACTTCAGCAAATTACACACTGCAACATTGTCTGTAGTACATATTACTAACCATGAGATGTACCAAAAAAAAAAAAAAAACAAACCCCAAAAATGGATGTTGTAAGTGCCACTTGTCATAACTCGAATGCATTGTAGGTGGGGGACTACCTATACTACCATTTATTTATCCACCTTCTTATTGACAGACATTCAGATTTTAATCGTTTCACTTTTTATTCTTATCAATAATGAAATCAATATCCTCGTGCATGTTTTTTGCACACATATTTCTCTAGGGTATATGCCTAGGAGTGGAATGTCTGCATTGTAAGAAATGCTCTCATCTTCAATGTTAATCAAAACCCCAAACCTGTTGCTGTCAAGTTGATTCTGACTCATAGCACCTCTATAGGACAGAGTAGAACTGCCCGATAGGGTTTCCAAGGAGTAGCTGGTGGATTCGAACTACCAACATTTTGGTTAGTAGCTGAGTTCTTAACCAGTGCGCCATCAGGGCTCCCTCCATCAGTACCTGCAGACACTGCCAAGTATTCTCTAACGTGTTGTACCAATCGATACTCCCACAGTAGTGTGTGAAAGTTCCCATTGTTTCATATCGTTAGCAATTCTTGGTATTGTAAGACTTGTAAGTGTTTGCCAACCAGACAGGTATGAATTGGCATCTAATTGATTTTATTTGCATTTCTCTTATTTTTTACAAAGCTGAATGTCTTTTCATATGATCATTGACCATTTGAGTCATTTTTTTCTTTTTCTTGGATCATCTGTTCGTATTTCTTGTCCATTTTTCTATGGGATTATTTGTCTTTCTTTTTTTTTACTAATTTATTGGAGTTACATATATATTATGTATACTAATATTCTGCAGTGACTTAGGAGTTAAAATTGGAACTATTATTCCCCGACCTTGAGTATAAAGAATGTGATCCAGCTGGAGCGACAAGGACTCACAAGGACACATCAACTGTACCCTGAGATATAAAAACAACAGCTAGGATGATCTTGGAAAACATCTTTTAGGAAAGCTTTCACATAAACAAATACTTACAGCACAAAAGATCCATATATTTTCCACTCTTATCTTTTTCTATTAGCATTTAGTAAATACAGTAGTAAGATTTGTTGGGCAAATGAAGACCCTCCTGACTGGCGTTACTGAAATTTGTACCATTGATTATTAAGAAAGACAATTCGAAATGTAGAATCTTGGTGATTTAGCAGTTTGTAGCTAATCTGTGGAAGGGTGAAGCTTTTAATGTTTTTACCCATTTAGAATGTCAATATAAATGTTACTGATGATTCTGTAGCAGTCCTCAAACTTGGGCAGACATAGCTCTGGCAGCATGCTTGTTCATTTCCTATTTTTGCCTCTTGGAACATATGCAGAATAAAATATTTCCTCTTGCCTTACTACAACCTTGTGGTGATTTTTACCCTAGGACAGCAGTAATTCAAATACATTTCATGGTCTATGACTTTCTTTTCATTGTTTATTGTTTCTTTTGTTCTATAGATGTTTTATGTTTTAATGTAGTTAAATTTACTTATCTTTTTCTTTTTGATTTGTGTTTTTTAAATCTTATTTAAGAAATATTTTTTTCTTCCAAAGTAGTAACCAAAACTCCGCTACTGTCAAGTTGATTCCAACTCGTAGCAACCCCATAGGGTTTCCAAGGCTGTAAATCTCTGCCACATCTTTCTCCCGCGGAGCTGCTGGTGGTTTTGAACCACCAAAAGTAATAAAGACATACTATTTTTTTTATCCTAAATATTGTGAAGTTTTACTTTTCCATATAGGTTTTTAATCTACCTGAGATTTAATTTAATGCATAGTATAAGTGAGGAATCTAATTTTTACCTCCTCCCCTGCCCTTTGTAGAGATAGTCCATTATCCTACCACTCTTTGTTGAATAGTCCAACCATCTTCCATTGATTTATAATGCCTCATTTATGCCATACATTATACTTCCATATATATGTAGGTCTCTCTGGACTCTCTACTCTGTTCTGTTGGTCTCTTTGCCCATCTTAGTGCCAAGAACCTACTCTCTTAATTACTATAATTTTGTAATAAATCTTGATATCTTATAGGGCAAAAGCCTACATTTTGTTCTTCTTTAAAATTTTTAGATATTCTCATTCCTTTGCTTTTTCATATTAATTTTAAAATCATATTGTCAAATTCCAATCAAAATTATGTTGGATTGATTTGACTTTCACTGAATTCATAGATTAATTTGGAGAGTGTTGTCCTCTATAGGATATTGAGTCTTTCCATCACTTGGTGTAACATCTCTCCATTCATCTGATTTTCTTTTATTACTTTCAGGAAACTTTAATCTTTTTCTCTATGAAGGTCTTTCCAACATTTTTCTAGTGCATAATTCAGTTCCTGGTACATAGTAGGTACTCAATAAATTTTTATTGAATAAATATTTTTTTTTTTTTGCTGTTGTGAATGGAATATGTGTTTGTATATTGATTTATTTAATCTAGGAACCTTGCTGGGGCATCTTTTTCAATTCTAATATGTGACACATTTTCTTTTATTTTTTATGTATATAATAATATGGTATGAAAACCAGAGGTTTGTTTTTTCTTTCCTATTCTTACGCACTTGATTTTTTTTCTTGATTTATTGTAGTTGAGATAATCTCTAGCACAATGTTCAATAGAAATGACTTTCCATATCTTTTTCCTGAATTTAATGGGAAATTAAAATGTTACCATAATATGTGTACTGTAGGTTTTTAATATTACTCTTTTATCAAATTAAGTAAATTCTCATATTCCTAGTTTTCTAAGTATTTTCTTTTTCTTAAAACCATGAATGGGCTTCAGGATTTATCAAATGCATTTTTTTTTTAAAAAGTGAATTGCTTGATTAGATGTGTTAATGTTTTGTTTAGTTTCTGTTTTTTTTTCCCCATCTATAGTCATTTGGTGTTCATTCTTTAGTATGTGCATTTATGTTCCCAGATGCAAAAATGGCAGGGAATAGACCCTAATGGCTAAGAATGCAGGTTCTGAAGTGAGACTTGAATCCTTACTCTGCCATTTCCTGACTCCTAATGTGGGCAAGTTATTTAAACTCTGTATACCTCAGTTTCCTCATCTCTCAATGGCATTAAAAATAGCACCTATCTCACAGATTTTTTTTTTTGGAAATTAAATGAAATAATCCATGTACAACTTTTAGAACATTTCCCAGTGACTTGTGACAATTCAGTGTGTGTCAGCTGCTATTCTTCTTCTTTCTATAGCCATTATTTCTCAAACTCTGCTTGTTTAGTTTTTGTATCAAGATTATAATAATCCCTAAAGAGAGATTCTTTAAGAAAGTTCCCTTACTATTTTATTTTCCAGTATAGTTTGTATAAGATTAGGATTTTACATTCATTGAAGCTTTGGTAAAACTCATTAATAAAAGTCATCTGGGCCTGGGAATTTATATGGCTACATCTTTTCCATTCTTTAAAAATTATAGATCTATTCATATTTTCTATTTCTTCTTGAGTCAATTTTTGCAAATTATATTTATCTGAAACTATAAATTTAGTTTCCAAAATTTGATTTCATATCATTTACTTTCTTCAATCTGTTTCAACTGAAATGAGCATTTCATCTGAGTGGATCATTTCTTCGCCACTCCCATCATTGTTTACTTTGCGCCATCTCTTTTTTCTTGATCAGTCTTACCAGAGATCATCTATTCGATTTGCCATTTCAGAAAAAAGATAAAAAGCTTTTATTGTTCCTCTCTATTGTTTCATTGGAGCCTTGGTGGTGTAGTGGTTAAGAGCTTGGCTGCTAACCAAAAGGTCTGCAGTTCAAATCCACCAGCCGTTCCTTGAAAACCCTGTGGGGCAGTTCTACTCTGTCCTATGGGGTCATTACGAGTGGAATCAACTTGATGGCAACAGGTTTGGTTTTTGGTTTTATTGTTTCTTTGTCTTTAAATGTCTTTATTTTTAATTCTTGTCTTTATTATATCATTTTATCATCTACTGTCTTCATCTACTTTCTTTGAGTTCCATCTTTCATTTTCTAACTCATTGAATCGAATGCTTAGCTCACCTTTTTTTCTTTTGTGTGTGTGCGCACGTGTATTTTCAAAGAAATATATTTTCCTTTTAATATTGCTTTAATATGTGGTTCTTATACTTTCCGTTATGATTTGTTAACTCAACAATTATTTGGAAAGATGTTTTCTTAGCATTGTGATTGTTCTTTTGTTTGAAAATAATGCTTATTCTTCATTTTCTGTATGTTCAGGATTCAGGATTCTATATGTTCTTTGCATCAATTCTTCTTCGGTCTCCCTTATTCATTGTCCAACTTTTGCATGCATATGAGGTGATTGAAAATACCATGACTTGGGTCAAGCACACTTTAGTCCTTAAAGTGACATTTTTGCTTTTTAACACTTTAAAGAGGTCAGTTTTAGCAGATTTGCCCAATGCAATACATTATTTGATTTCGTGACTGCTGCTTCCATGGGCATTGATTGTGGATCCAATTAAAATGAAATCCTTGACAATTTCAATATTTTTTCTGTTTATCATGAAGAAGAATTGATGCGTTTGAATTATAGTGTTAGCAAAGAATATTGAATATACCATGGACTGCCAAAAGAAGGAACAAATCTCTCTCCGAAGAAGTGCAGTCAGAATGCTTCTTAGCAGGCAGGATGGCAAGACTTCATCTCACATACTTTGGACATGTTATCAGGAGGGACTAGTCCCTGGAGAAGGATGTCACACTTGGTAAAATAGAGGGTCAGCAAACAAGAGGAAGACCCTCTACAAGATAGATTGACACAGTGGCTGCAACAATGGACTCAAACATAGCAGGGATTGTGAAGATGGTGCAGTACCAGGCAGTGTTTCATTCTATTGTACATAGGGTCACTATGAGTTGGAACCAACTCAATGGCACCTAACAACAACATATGTTCTTTAGGTCAATCTTCAATGTGTTCCTTATTTTCGTCTGGACAATCTATCATTTCCTGAGAAATAGATACTGAAATCTCCCTCTATGATTTGTCCATTTTCTTCTCGTAATTTTGTAGTTTTTGCTTTAGATATTTGGGATCATATTGTTCAGCACAATAGATTCAGGCTCATTTTATCTTCCTGAAAAAAATTTCCCACATCGTTTAGTATGTTTAACTCTAATAATTATATTTTTCTTAAATTCTACTTTGTCTGATATTAATAGAGCTTCACTAGCTTTCTTGCAGTTATTCTTTGTCTGGTATATCTTTTTTTCTTTCTGTTTGAGAATGAAGAGGGGTCAGTTCACTGTGCCATTTCATACGGACTTGCTTTGGCATCCACTTACTGAGATAAATTCAACACACACATATTTGAAACAAAAAATAATATATATAGTTGAAATTTAAAAAATTTCTATCTGAGACTACCTTATAACGAGTGTAATTTGTATACATGTATTACTAATATATTTGGACTTATTTCTTCCATCTAAATTTCTATTTTCTTGTTATTCTGCTTTCTCTTTGCTAGGTTTTGCTTTTTTTTTGTCCTTCCTTTTGAGTTTTCTTTCTATTCGCTCTACCTCTTTTTTTAATTTTGAAGTTACACTTTCCATTTTTTTTCTGTTAATGGTAATCCTTAACTTTTTATCATTAATACTTGACTAAATTTAAAATTAATGTTTCCAAAGCCATGTGAGAATTTCCACACTTTAACTTACCTCTTCTCTTTCCCATTTCCATGTTATTGGTGCCTACTATTTTCTTCTATCTTGTTTCTAATATCAATATTATCAATATGTTTGTCAATATTATCATTATTATCAATATTATCGTTATGCTTTGTTTGTGGTCAAGCTTATTTAGATTTATTACCACATTTACCAATATACCTGTGTTTATCATTATATCTTGCATCACAGTCCTTTCTTCTGGAAATTCCTTTAGTAAATTTCTTTCTTACTGAGATACATTTTAGTAGGTATTTCAGTGAGGGTTTGTGAGTGATAAATTCTCCTTGTTTTTGTCCACAACTGTCTGTATTCTGCCTTCTCTTGAATTTTAGTTTAGTCAGGCGTAGAATTCTAGGTTGAAAGTTATTTTCTTACAGTAGTATGAAAATACTGCTTCATTTTCTTCTGGAATATATTGTTGCTAATGCCACTCTAGCTGTCATTCCTTTGTAGGTAACTTGACTCTTCTCTATGTTTGCTTGAAAGATGTCCTTTTTTTTTCTTTCAGTATTTTATGTTCTTCAGTTTTACCACAGTGTATCTAGTGGTAGATTTATTTTTATTTATCCTCTTACACATTTAGTGTACTTTCGCTCTCTAAGGAATTATGCCTTCCGTTCTTTTCAAATGTTGCCTCACTTGCATTCTCTCTTTTCTCTCCTTTTGAAGACATATTTTGGATCTTTGCACTCTAGCCTCACGTCTTTTAACTAATTTCTCATGTTTTTATCTCTCTGTGCTGTATTCTGCATGATTTCATCAGATCTGTCTCCCATTTATCTAATACTCTCTTTAGCTCTGTTTAATCTGTCATATTCCTTGAGTTTTTAACTTTAATAACTGTATTTTTCATTCCTAAAATTTCTATTTTTACAAAATCTTCCCTTTTTCATGCTTCTTTTTTGTTATGATTTCTATTCTTTTAAAAAAAAAATCTTCATCATTTAAATTGTACTAATTTGGTAGTCTGTTTTAGATAGTTCTGTTCCCACCAGTACTTGGAATGATAATTATCTCTTGCGTTGAATCTGCTGACTCTCCTTCTTGGTGGTTTCTTCATTTCTTGTATGGATTGTAATATTTTATTTGAGGCTCATTATCCAGCAGGTTTTTCACCCTGTGTGATTTCTGTGTGCTTCAGTTAGTTTAAGTGTCCCTACAAGGAATGGCTAAAACATGGTTTGTGCAAAGTTATTTATTTTTCATATGGCGGACCAGAGTCTGGTTACAACCGAGAGGATAGAACTAGCAGCAACTGAGAGACAAGTTCCAAGTCAGAGGGGACAATACTGGTAGAGCAAGATCCTGGAAAAGATGAGAAGCTACAATATGAGGAACCCAGACATATCCTTATAAAAAGGAAGAGGAATACCACTTTTATTGAAACATGAGGAAAGATAAAACTGTGGTGAAAAATACAAAGGTATTTTGAGAAAAGAATTTGAGAGATCACCAAGCAATTATGTACTCTTCTCAGAATGACAAAAGATGATCTTGTCATTATAGGTAAGGCAGTCAGCAGAAATGTGTCTGAGGAGACTACTGCTATTGGAAGTGGTACAGAACAAGAAGAAACGTTAACTAAAAGGATTGTCAATAAGGAGTGGGCCTATAGGATTAGAGAGAATAGATTTATGCATGCAATCTATGTGCTTTGATGATTAGCCTAATACCTGGGGGCTATGGAATAAGGGAAGAAAAAAGTAAGGGTGTCCCAGAGTTGATAATTGACAACCCAGTTACAGGAGGCAGCTTGGAAGTGATCTTAGAATTCTAAGGTTCTAGCAAAAGCTCTGTTTAAATCATTTCTGATGGAGTTAGGCTGGGTAGGGGGCAAATGAAGCCAAAGGGGCACTGACAAACAACAAGACAAGAGAAGGGTGTAGAGAATGGAGGCCAAGATTCAGCAGGAATGAGAGAGCTATGGGGTGAGAAGTAAAGGGGGCTTAGGTTAGAAGGAGGGATTTTCCAGTCTGAGTTCTCAGGGATAGAATAGTTCTCATTGCTGAGCATACCAATAATTATTTGCAGATTTGTTATTCCTTTGACACTTGATATCTGGAGGAAACGTTAGTTGCTCTGAGGTACAGCATGGGGCCTTCTCAGTTCCAGTTTCCTCTTCTGCAAACTGGGACTAGCCAGCCTTGCAGGACTATTATCCTACATTAAAAACAAAACCAAAAAAACTGGTACATATTAGGTGCTCAGCAATTAAAAAAAAAGTCTCCCGAGGTTGTGTCTTAAATATACTTGTGGCTAGACAGGGCTTATATTCTAAAACCACACACAGGATGGTGTCTCATGGCAAACATTTCAACATCACTTGAAGCCTTTAAGTCCTGTCTCTTCAAGTGCTTGTCCATGATTCCTGGAGTCTCTTCTTTCTGGGTTGAGGTTTTGGTTTAGGATGTGCAGCAGATAATATAGCCACTCCCCGAGAGCAGTGCAATCTCCCCTCCCCTTAGCCATGACTTATAGTTTCCTTGGTGAGCCAGCTGCCACCTCTGCAGCTGCCTTTGGAGCGTTTCCCCAGAGTGGTGACAGTCATTAGCAGGGCTGTGGCTTGGCTGTTCTCAGTGCCAGCAGTGGTCGTATCTGCAATCCCATTCCACCAGGCATGCTGGGTGGCTTGGTGCTTTACCAAATTGCAGCAGGCTTTGTGGGTCTCTGTCAGCATTTCTTTCCTCTTGCGTTCTTATTCTCCGTTGTTTCTAGGAGGGAACAGAACGTTGTTGCTGAGTCATCACCAGCTGTGATGTGGGAAGTTAGAACAGCTCTTAACCTTTCCATGTTAATTTGTGACCCCTAGTTTGTGCTCCAGAACTCTGGGGAATCTCAAGGGAGAAGATTCTTTGGAAGCAATTGATGTAGCAGGATAATTGGTTGGAATGGAATGGGAAGTACTTCCTCCTAGTCTTTCTGCCCACTTCTGGATTGTGGGGGCAGGGATCAGTTCACTGTGCCATTTCTTTTGGACTTGCTTTGGAAACCACATACTGAGATAAACACAGGAAACGCATTGATGGGATTGCATTATGTCTTAGTTATCTAGTGCTGCTATAACAGATATACCACAAGTGAATGACTTTAACAAAGAGAAATTTATTCTCTCACAGTCTAGGAGACTAGAGTCTGAATTCGGGCTGCCAGCTCCAAGGGAAGTCTTTCTTTCTCTGTTGGCTCTTGGGGAAGGTCCTTGTCTTCAATCTTCCCCTGGTCTGGGAGCTTCTCAGCACAGGGACCCTAGGTCCAAAGGATACACTATTCTCCTGGCTCTTGTTTCTTGGTGGGATAAGGTCCCCATGTCTTTTATATCTTAAAAGAGATTGGCTTAGGACGCAGCCTGATTTTGTAGATTGAGTCCTGCCTCTTTAACATAACTGCTACTAATCCCACCTCATTAACATCATAGAGGTAGGACTGACAACACACAGGAAAATCACTTCAGATCACAAAATGGTGGACAATGACATAATATTGGGAATCATGGCCTAGCCAAATTGATACACATTTTTGAGGGACACAATTCAATCCATAACACATTAGTTCTTGAGAAAGTGCTTGTTTGAAAACAACTGGCCTACACAGAAAAGTGAAATGGAGAAAGAAAAATAAGATAGTGGAAAGGAACAATAGAGGATCGTAGTGGAAGACCAAGCAGATGAGCTGCGCCAGCTCTAAAATGTCCCTGGATGGTGCTCCTCCTGGCTTGGCCTGGGTTTCCCATTCCTCCTGAAACATCCAAGTCACAAGTCAAGGGGCATATTTAAAGAGCCTTATCATTTTGCTGAAACGAGAGGGTCTGGGAGACTCTCTGGGTGACACTCTGGGTGGAGCAGGGCTTGCAGGTGCTGGAGCCGGGCAGGGCATAAACTGAGCAGCAGAGAGGGATGTCGGTGAGGGTAGCCATGGCCCACAGAGCCTACAATTTCTCCTTTTTAAAGAAACTTTGGGGTTTTGGCCTGTAAAGGACAGTCCAATGAATCCTTTTTGCTGAGCTGGGGTGGGAAATTGCTAATTTTTGCCTCCTTACAGTTCCAGATACTTGTAGGAGATGTGTAACTATAGATCTTTTTTACCCTCTTTTTACTTTCTCTTAAAAAAAAATCATAATTAACAAAATCTTCCCATTCTGCCTCAGGGGAATCGAGTTTAAACCCACAATAATCTTGAGAACTATCCAGGAATTTTGAAGATGAGGAAGTTGGTTCTTGCCCAATGTCCTGTCCTTATTGTAGCTTTTCCAAAAATGTAGGACTAACCCCTGTTCAATTGGCTTTATGTTTTCAGATCAGTCATGGTTTGACTCTTGTGAGTGTTCTGACATAAATATTTGTCTGAAAGGACTGCTTCCTGGACTCTCTTAAGGATATTCTTAACTGTATGACACCACAGTCTGTGGTTGTGACTTGTGGCAGGCACTGTGCTTATGTCCATGATTTTTACATCCCTATGAAGTATTCTTTATTATTCTCATTCTGTAGAGGAATAAAATGAGGCTCAGAAGGGTTAAGTAATTAACCCAAAGTGATGCAGTTCACAAGTTGGCTAAGCCAGAATTTGAACCCAGGTCTGTCCTACCCTAAAGCCTGTTTCCTAACCAGTATGCCAAGAACTCTGTCTGTAGTCCATGCCCTCATCAGCCCAAAATTCTATGTGAAATTTTTGTATATGTATATTTTTCTGGGAAGATGGATCATGGTCTAGCTCAGGGTTTCAAAATGCTGTGGTCCCACAAAGCTAAGACTCTACTAAACTTTTAGAGTTGGTGAAGCAGTTGGAATGCTTTCGGCTGCAAACAAAAGAACACCCAACTCAGACTGGCTGTGTGTCAGTCTTCATGCACTGTTCGACCAGGGTTCTTGCTCATTTTCTCTGTAACTCTCTTGGCTCTGCCCTCCTCCATGTGTTGGCTTTGATGTCAGGATTCCCTCATTGGTTGCAAAATGCCTGCAACAGTTCCAGGTCTAATATCTGCTCACCGCATGTCTAAAAGGAGAGCATTTCTCCTCTCCACTGTCCATCAAAACTCGTGGGCTCCACTCTGATTGAACCAACCAAGGTCATGTGCCATTGTCCTAACCAATCCCTGGGGCTGGGGGATGCCATGCTCTGATTGGCTGAGGCCTATGTTCCTTGCCTATTCCTGAATCAATCACAGCCTTAAAGAAGGTATGACTACACTGAGTGCCTTAGGCCATTCAGAATCCACTACCAGAGCTGGGGGAAGGATCATTTTTATCCAAGCAACATGGCTTTTTCATAAAGATCAGGGGAGAGGTGAAATGAATGATGTGGAGGTACCCAACAATATTTAATATAGTTAGAATTCTTCCCTTAACATCTTAAAGAAAACTGTAGAACAAACTCCCTATCTTAATGGGACAAGATAAAAGCAAATTCAGCTTCTAGTAGGAAGCTTTCTGGTATGGCAATGTTCACTTTGATTTGGAGAGTTTAATATGCTGCAGACACCTTTCCCTCATCCCCAATCAGAGTCTATTTAGTGAGGGAGGATGTCCCTACCAACGAAGAGATATTTCCTTTAGATGCAGCTCTAATTAGAATTGCTGCTTCTGAGAAACACTTTTGTACCCTGAGTTATAAACTCCTTTGGAATATTTTCCACTTGTTTAATAGTATATAATCTCAGACACCAAGGGTGGGTGGGGAAGAGGAAGCGTATTTGAAAATGAGAATGTGAAGGAAGACAGAAGTCTTTTTATGAGAAACTAATCAGAGTGATGACTGTGTGAGTCTGAAAATATAATTATCTCGTTTGTTGGCAAGATAGAGTTTTGATAGAATCTTGACAGCTCTGTTATGAAATGTTAAAATGTAATTTAGGCTAAAAAAAATCTTAATTATCTTAAATTATAGTCTGAAGTCATGTTCTGGGCTTTGCTCCTTTTATCGTGTGTGACGCAGCAGGGGCTGCAGGTACAGCTAATCCATCTGTGGCGTTTGCATAAAAGAATGAAAAATAAAATGACAATTTGCTCACTGGACACCCCTGGTGGGAGGATATATGTGTGCACAGAGGAAAACCAGTGGGATTTGCCTCTTCCCCGGAAGTTTCTGGATGATGCTCTTAAATTTAGAGCAGAGTGGCATTGTGGGTATTTCCATCCATTAGAGAATAAAGCCCAATATGCAGGCTCTTCAGGACATGGCCTTATACCACCTTCTCAGACTCAGGAGGACATAGGGTGCAGTGGGGAGAGTTAAATACTAGACTCTGACCTCCCTGACTGACTTGCTAAGCAACCTAGGATTTACTATGTAAGATCTCTGAGCTTCAGTTTCCTCAGTCACCTCTCTATACTCTCTCAGGTATCCACTTCCTTCTCCCGTCCTTATGTTTACTCTCTTATGGATTAAATTGTGTCTCCCCAAATTATACCTACGGATGTAATCCTGTTTGGAAATAGAGTTTTCTTTGTTATGTTAATTAACCATGCCCAGGCAGAGTGGGTTCTAAATCTGATCACTTCTATGTTATAAAAAGAGCTGATTAGACACAGAGACAAACATGGGGTAAGACAGATGCCTTGTGAGGAGCCAAGAAACCAAGGAACTCCCAGGACTGCCTACAAGGAAGGAATTGACACATCCAAGACCTGGATTTGGACTTTCAGCCTCCAGAACTGTGAGAAAACAAATTTCTGTTCTTTAAAGTTACCCACTATTGGTATTTATGTTACAGCAGCCCTGAGAAACTAAGACACTCTCCCTCCTGTAAAAGATACTGAATGTTCATAAGGGGCATATGTTGCATGTCTTCTCCTTCTGTCTTCATCTCCTAGTCCTAGGAGAGTGATTTGTAACATGGTTAAATGCTAGCTACAACCTTATTAAAGTGAATATTCAGAGCTATTTTTCATCATCCATTTGGCATTCTCAGTAAATGCTGGTAAAAAGAAATGAAATTTCACTGTACCTTAAGTGAGTCAGAAGGACTGAGGGTTGGTTAAGGTGAGACATAGCATTGTAGCATGGGTGCTGGTGTCAGCCCTCATGGATTCAAGTCCTTGCTAACTGGTGACCTTGGGCAAGTTGCCTCTCCGTACTTCAGTGTCCTCTGTAAACTGGTGATAATAATGGGACCCTGTTTATTGGGTTGTTGTGATAAATGAGTGAGATAATAGATATAAGGCATACTTAGTTGAGTAAGTAATTAATGTTAACTTCTTGTTGGAAACCCTAATGGCGTAGTGGTTAAGTACTATGGCTGCTAACCAAAAGTTCAGCAGTTTGAATCCAGCAGGTGCTTCTTAGAAACTCTATGGGGCAGTTCTACTCTGTCCTTTAGGGTCACTATGAGTTGGAATCAACTCGACGGCAATGGATTTAATTTTTTGGTTTATTGTTGTTGTTGTCAGGTGTCGTCGAGTTGATTCTGACTCATAGCGACCCTATGTGCAGCAGAACGAAACACTGCCTGGTCCTGCACCATCCTCACAATCGTTGTTATGCTTGAACCCATTGTTGCAGCCACCATGTCAATCCATCTCCTTGAGGGTCTTCCTCTTTTTCGCTGACCTTCTATTTTACCAAGTGTGATGTCCTTCTACAGGGACTGATCTCTCCTGATAACATGTTCAAAGTATGTGAGACGTAATCTTGCCATCCTCACTTCTAAGGAGCATCTGGCTGTACTTCTTCTACGACAGATTTGTTCGTTCTCTTGGTAGTCCATGGTATATTCGCTATTCTTTGCCAACATCACAATTCGAAGGCGTCAATTCTTCTTCGATCTTCCTTACTCATTGTCCAGCTTTCGCATGCATACGATGTGATTGAAAACACCATGGCTTGGGTCAGGTGCACCTTAGTCTTCAAGGTGGTATCTTTGCTTTTTAACACTTTAAAGAGATCTTTGGCAGCAGATTTGCCCAATGCAATGCGTCTTTTGATTTCTTGACTGCTGCTTCCATGGGTGTTGATTGTGGATCCAAGTAAAATGAAATCCTTGACAAGTTGAATCTTTTCTCCATTTATCATGATGTTGTTTACTGGTCCAGTTGTGAGGAGTTTTGTTTTCTTTATATGGAGGTGTAATCCATACTGAAGGCTGTGGTCTTTGATCTTCATCAGTTAACTATTATTGGTAGTAAAATTTTGCCAAGTAAGAACTCGACTGTACATTCTTGAAATTCAATGTAAGTTTTATTCTTCTATGAAATAAAACTGAGCAAGAACAGAGAAATGCTTTTCTTCTTTCGCCTCACTTTGTCCAAGATTTGTTTTTGTTGTTAGTTGCCATTGAGCTGGCTCTGGCTCAGGGCGACCCCATGTATAACAGAACAAAACATTACCTGGTCCTGCATCATTTTCATGATCCTTGGTTTACTCAAGTCCATTGTTGTGGCCACTGCGTATTTTGAGTGTCTTCCAACTTAAGAGGCTCATCTTCTACCACTATGTTGACAATACTCTGTTGTGATCTATAGGGTTTTCGTTGGCGAATTTTCAGAAGTAGATTGCCAGGCCTTTCTTCCTAGTCTGTCTTAGTCTGGAAACTCTGCTGAAACCTGTCCACCATGGGTGAACTTGCTGGTATTTGAAATACTGGTGGCATAGCTTCTAGCATCATAGCAACACGCAAGCCACCACAGTACGAAAAAATGACAGACAGGTAGTGGTAGAGGGTAAGATATGCAGGACTGTAGAATGTTTCCCTTAGACGCTCTGAGCACTGTTGAAGGGAGAAGGATGGTTGTTGAACCTCAGCCAATTACATTTGCCTATTTCACTTTGGCAGGAGGCTGACAGCCTCTGAAGCATTGTCTCTTTTGACTTCTTCAGAAGCCATCCATCATGAAGACTAAATTCTACATCCATTGTCTCTTAACAGAGGCAACAATCAACATTATTGAGCACTTGTTTTTGCTGTTAGGTGCCATTGAGTCAGTTCCGACTCGTAGTGACCCTACGTACGATAGAATGAAACACTGCCCGGTCCTGCGCCATTCTCACAATCATTATTATTAAGCACTTACCGTGTACTTATTGAGTACAGAGCAGTCAAGTAAACTGCCCAGGTCACATGTTAGAAAGAGGTGGAGACAGGTCTAGCACCTAGGCAGTCTCGTTCCAGACTTCCTGCGGTTCAGGGTCTGTGCTGTCTCCTCCACTCCTGATGTCTCCGCCCCAGGGTTCTGATGGAGCCACGAGTCCACTGACAGCCCACAACACAACGCTGCCCCTTCCCACACGGGTGTTCTTCTCCTCTGATGTTTTTTTGGCACTGTTGCTGTGGACCTATTGAATGATAACAAAAGTTAATGTCTTTTTGGACTTTAATGCCTGTGGCTATCACTTCAAAAGGGAGTCATGATGTAAATGAGGTTTAGTGAAGTTTAATGAATTCAGTTGTCAGAAGGATGACTCCCTAAGGTTTGAGGTGACTTGAAAGACAATGCAACATAAGCCCGTTAGCTGGATGCAATGTCTTGGCTTAGGGCCTGCCAGGGTCCAGCATGGATGCAGATGGCAAGGCCCCGGTGCAAAATGGGCAGAGACATGCATTTCCTTTCTTCCATCAGATGGGGTGTCCTTACTCCATCTTTCCAGATGCTCTTCCCACTCTCTGACCCTGCCCCTGGCTCAGAAACCCTGCCTAACCGCAAGAAAGCGAGAACCAGTTTTTCGATAAACACATTACACATGCTTACCCCAGGCTGGAATCAAGCCTGCGAGGAGAAAAGAGAACGCTGCGGACTTTTATTATTCTTCAGAGCACCTTGAACTCCATCTGCTTGTCTTAGAGGAAGCACCTATGGTCGTCTGGGGTCTCTCTTGTACCCAGGAAGCTTGAAGGAGTGTTCTCTGTCTTAGCTGAGGAAAATCTCCAGAAAGTATTTTTCTCATTTGACTCAAGCCCTTCCTGAAGTAGGGGTTCTAAATTATCCTTAGAGAATCATTTATGCAAGATTCTCTCTCTGGAGCCTGCTTTTTGGCGTTTGCTTCCAGGCAAGGGTGTTTAAAACGAAAGCAAAAACTTCTTTCTTATTAACAGTTGTTTACACTGCAGAGTTCCCGTGTGTACACAGAATGGGTGTTAATAAGGCTGCAAAAGTTATTGTGGAAAACCATTTGCCCTCAGGCCACTGAATACAACATGCTAAGACACACCGAAGAATTGCTCAGCCTGGGTGCCAGCCATTTCTAGGAGAGCTGAGATGACCCGTTGGGCTCTCCCTCCTGTTCAGAAGCTTCCTCTGTTTTCTTACTTTGACATGTGAGTCTGTTAATTTGAGAGCTTACTGCGGTGTCAGCCATGAGAAGCTAGATTCTGTGTAATGCTGCGTATGTAGTATTCCAGACTTGAAGCCTTTAAAATAATCAGACGTTTGAGTACTTGAAAGGCAGAACAAAGAAAACTGTGAGCTGAAGAAAGGCTGAAACAAGATATGACAAGCTTCATACAAATTATTCATAATTCCATTCTGAGTCATAGCAGGAGTTAAAATAGCACGTAAGCCTGAGACTGCAGTTGGTTAAGTGAGAGTCCTCGTGTGTTTATTGGTTTCCTCCAATGAGCACAGGCCAAGTGGAGGCCTTTGGGAGGGAGATCACTGTAGATAAAATGATTTCTTACAGGCCAAATGGCTTTTTGGCTGAAGGTCTCAGAGATTTGGTAACCAGAGTTGGACTGTTACCAAGGAAAAGGCTAATGGAAACCTCAGCCACAGGCCACCTGGATAGACTTTTTTGGGGTGGCGGCCCCTTCTCTGTCTTTGCCCCACCCACTGCAGATTTTCTCTGTAAAATGAAGTTCCTATAGCACAGTGTTTCTCAAAGCAGGATGAAGAGACTACTTGCTTCAGAATTACCTAGACCACTTGTTAAAATGCACATCCCAGGTCCTACCCCAGACCCACTGAATCAGAAGCTCTAGCTGTTCAGCTGGGGACTCTGCTTTTCTAGAAAATACTCTAGGTGATTTTTTGTACTTAAAAGTTTGAAAACCACTGCTGCTGGAGCTTAATAGGCAAAGACTTCCTTTATCTCTGGCATAATCTTAACTTTTCTTTAATTCTGTAAAAGAAGAATGTATTATGGTCTAGACCGGACATAGACTGGGCAAGAATTTGATGCATCTGAGCAGACTTATTCAGTGCTCAGAAAAATGAACTAACAAGAATTTAATAAGCACTTATGCACAGAATCGATGTTCAGTAATATTTGTTATGTTTGTTGATTTGTTGTAACGTCACTGGTGAGAGATACTCCAGTAATGTGGCAGGTTCTTGCCCTCAAGAAACATTTACTCTGGTTGGGAATGTATGGCCAACACTGAAGAAATGTTTGTGAACCCTGTGAGGTAACATATAATTAAGTGCTAACTTGTCTGGTATAAAAACCAAATATTAGGTAAAAACTGAATACTGGAGTAGTCAGGAGAAGCTTCATGGAAGGGGTGGGATGTAAGCTGGCTTGTGAAGAGTTAATAGAGTTTGGCCCTAAGAAAGAGGAGAGGAAGTTCTTGGCAAGGGGACCATAATGTCCAGAGAGGCTTAGAGGTAGACGTGGGCTTGAGGGGCTGATGGCACAGTGAGAAGACCAGTGTGGCTGAAGTGGAAGGATGTGCTGGGAAGTGGGTCAGATGGGGCTGGATTATGATGAGGTTAGAAGCCAGGTAGAGGAAATTAGATACGAAAAGGGAATGCCCTTTTGTACCTGCTATTGCTATTGAAGCTATGAAGGCTGTTGAATAGCGGGGACAAGACTATTTCGTTGTCCCAGCAGGGCCAGGAGAGTTGTTATTATTTCTGTGAGCGCCCAAAGCTTAGCGCTCCTGACAGGCCAGTGGGGAAAGTAGATACATCTGGGGAGATCCAACTTCAAATCTGCATTTGAGATGGATGGCCTGGGGGAGATGGAGCAACAGAGAGCAGCTCCGGGGCTGACAGGCCCTGGCCAGGTGGGGAAAGAAGTACAAAATCAGTCCAAGATGGCTGGAGCCAAATACAGAGTTGAGTCAAGGTCACAGGCTCTGGAGTCCCAAGTGGAGAGGAGGGCCAGGGCTTCATAAGCAAGGCAGAAGGCCAGGGAAGACATTGAAACTAGCAAATAAGGAAAGACTTGGCACAGCAGAGTCTGTGGAGTTAGTCTGATTATCCCTGGTAAAACTGGGCTCATGGGATATGTTCTTTGTAAATTCCACAAAAAGTCAGTGCAGGGCCTTAAAGGGCCATCCACCATTGCATGGACATGGGCTGGGGCAAAGCTCCACGTGGTTGTGGGTTAGAGTTAGGACTGGTTTCCTTCATGTGGCATGCTAGTAGGGCCATTCCATATTCTGCCCAGAGTTGCAAGTATAAAAGTGCATCAGACTGTAGGTGTGTATTGTTAATTTCCAGGAGTCATGATGGTCCCCTTCCTGGTGATGCTCATCAGCCAACAAGCCTGTGTTTTGAGGGACTCCATGTCATAGAAGTAGAAGATGCTCCAATAATAAGGGAAATTTTAGATCATAGCTCAGGGATGGCAAAGGGATTTTGTTTCTTGTACCAACCCCAGTTGATTGCTGGTGGCTCCTGGGAGTGCTGGGTCTAGTCTGGGTTCAGTTGGGAAGAAGGCATTGGTTGATTAGCGGCATCTGCCATGGTGTGTGAGGGGTGAGAGAATGGTGGCACCAGTTCCACCTATTTGCCATGTCGGATTTGTTCCCAAACTCCTGGCCTCATATGTGAGTAAACTGAAGCGTATAGATATTAAGTGTACTGTATTGCTCTCGGCCACAGAACTCACAGGGATAGTTAGGACCAGAGCTGAAGTCTAGTGTTTTTTCCACTGGATCACACAGCCATCCTACCCTCCTACTCACCACGGGACTGTCAAGCTGACCTCATTTTCCCAGTCCCGCCCTTGGCTTCTATTAGACTTTGCATTAGGAACTTGGCTACAGAACTAGTCTGCACAATGGCAAAACTGGTTTCACAGGTGATCAGAACTCTTGGAGAAGGATTCTTAGGAAAAGGAATTGCAGCTTGATTCAGAGTTCCCAAGTGTGGGAAAATGCAATGAGACGGGGAGATGACAAGAGCTGGCTGAGAAAGAGTAGTATTAATCAGGAAAGGTATTACGAGGAAAGCAGCAGTGGATTGCCATTACTTTTACAGAACTGAAGATGCAAAAATTGGACTTGGAGGTGGTGAGCTGCTCAAAGTTGTGTGTGTGGGGCACATGGCAGGAAGCACAAAACAGCGTTCATAGAGCAACTGCTGTGAGAGGTGATACAGGGTCTTGGAAAGCACACGGGCACCAGGGTCATTCAAAACCGGGCTCTGCTGACATAGTTCCCCCCTCCCCCAGTTGCCGTCAAACCGATTCTGACTCATGGTGACCCCATGTGTGTCAGAGTAGAACTATGCTCCATAGAATTTTCAATGGCTGTGATGTTTCAGAAGGAGATCATCAGGCCTTTCTTCTGAGGCACCTCTGGGTGGATTCAAATCGCCAACCTTGTGATTAATAGCCAAGTGCTTAACTGTTTGCACCACCCAGGGACTCCAGAGTTTTCTTTGGCTGATTTTTGGAAGTAGATTGCCAGGCCTTTCTTCCTAGTCTGTCTTAGTCTGGATGTTCCACTGAAGCCTGTTCAGGATCAGAGCAACACACAGCCCTCCGCTGACAGACAGGTGGTGGCTACACTTGAGGAGCATTGGCTGGGAATCGAACCCAAGTCTCTTGCATGGAAGGCAAGAATTCTACCACCGAACCACCACTAGAGTAGGCACCCAATAAACATTAGCCAAAAAAAGCCAACTGGGCTTTTCAGCATTTCATCCTCACAACCACCCAGGGAGTGGATATGATTAGCCCCATTTTTACAGAAGTGAGAATTGAGTCAGGTCTCATAATGGCCAACTCATTCTAGGTCTGATAGAATGAGGGGCTGTCGTGCTACAGACTCCAAATCCCAGTCTCATTCCCCCTTTGGTGAGAATGTGTCCTTAGCGTACCTACTATATCAGAGAAGAAAAAGGTCGTGTGGGTCTGCTTGTTACCCTTCTCTTTGGTGGGGAAAAGAAAAAAAGAAAAGTCAGCCTCTAGCCTGTGGGACCTAAATTTAACTTTATTCCTAACTCCTAGAATAGAGACCAGCTCGGTGTGTGGTCTTTGTTCCTGAGTTGTGTGTGCATTTTACTGAGGGATTAACTTCATGAAAAAAGGGTATGTTTGGAAATTTTATGACTGCTTCTGTCGCTTTTGCTGTTGAACCTCTTCTCCCCTCCCCTCTTTTTTTTGCTAAAAATTCAGTGACAAGCTGTTTGTTTGAAGAAATGTGAGACCTACTGAGTTCAGACTGCCTTCAATTTTTTGTGGTATTTTGAGACATAAAATGTTATTTGAAACTGTTCAGAGAGGTTTCCAGCAAGCACATGCCCAGGCAGGGCCTCTGGGTGGGCAGAGCGCAGCTCGGCTGCTGGCTCCTCCAGGCTAATAACAGGGTAACGTGGCTCGCATCTCAGTACCACCTTTAGAAATTAAACCTGCATTTCTGGGCCTGGCTGGAAACCACCAACTTGCCTCTGCCAATCGGGAGCTGTGCCCTCAGGGCCCATCTTCAGAGACAGTGTGGCCACTTGTGGGCATTGAAAGCAAGCCGACTGGTTTAAGCCATCTTTTGCTGCTCGTGTTGGTTGCTGTCAATGAAGCCAGAACCTAGAGGAGGCTGGTGAACAGTCACCCTGGGACTTCTTTTCAGTCTCACAACTACACTATGGGGTATGGAGGGGCCATCCGTCTCACTTAACAGATAAGAGAACCAGGACATGGACCTATTAAGTGAGCCATCCAAGGTTACATGGAAATCCTAGCATTTTAAAATAGAAACCCAACTTCTACATTTCTGTAGAGGTGACTATTTAAATGAATAAAAAGAATCAGATACTATTTTAATTATACTGTTTATTTCTAGGGAAGAGAGAATTATAATGCAGGTGGAAAAAAAAAGGAAAAAGCCTTAAGTCCTTCCAGCTTTCTTTTTTTGGGAAAAGAAAGAGAGAAAAATGATGCTGACCCCCAAAACTTAACCGTGCAATATTTTACAGTTTCTACTGTTTTGCCTACAGATTTTGCAAGTGTTACTTGATTTTACTTATAAAACACTGAATCCAAAAGTCTTTGCTTTTGTTTATAATGTTTTTAAAATTATATATACACATTTGTTATATAATGAACTCATAGTAGAAAACTTAGAAATTGACATAAAATTAGAAAAGAAAAAAGTGTCATCCTAAAGTAAAAATTCAGAAATAACAACTATATCCATTGCTACGCTTCTTTTCAGTCTTTTTTCTATGCATACATATTTTTTAAAAAACAGAATTAGGGTTTTTGCTGTATACAGTTTAGAACCCTATTTTTTTTTTATGTAACATTATTTCATCGTATTTCTGCACTATTAAGTTCAAATACATTATTTTTAACAGCTGTATAATATTTCACCATTTCCTTCTCGAAACATTTTCTTCACTTGGCTGCTGGGATGTCACTGTCTCTTGGTTCTTCTCCTTAGAAGCTTATAAGTCTCTTTGGTGGGAACCTTTTCGTGTCTCCATACTGCACGGTGCTAAATGACCCAATCAAAGTCTCTATTTAAAAGAGCATATAAATATGAGATGATCAAAGAAAAGGCCTGTGAATCAGCTTAAGGCTGCTGTTTCATCTGGAGCAGCAATGTGAGCAAATGGTGCTTGTTGTTTATGAAGGTGGCAGTATATTACAGAGTCCGTAGACCAAAGTCCCAATGTATCTATCCTGCCAATGAGTCATGTCCCCATTTTGCTAAACCTTCCCGTGGATTTCTGCAATTAACTTGCATGTTTGCTAATAATTGATGCACACATCCTCCTGTAGCCCTCCTTGTAACTTTGAGGGACTTGACTAAAAAAAACCAGTACAGTATTGCTTTCCAGAAGGGATGTAGCACTTAACAAGTCAACTAGTGGTTATAGCTGCATGTGACTGGGTCACGACAACTTCACCAGTTGTGGGAGTTATCATGAAAACCTTTTGGAGGGGGGATCATTTTAACAGTTATAAAATGGTAGCTCAGCATTGATTTATTTGATTACCAGTTTGAAAAATTCACTGCTTAAAATTGTCCTTATCTATTTTAAACTAGTTCACTAATAGAGAAACTGGCCTCTGGAAAACTTGTCTATAGTGTTGAGCGCTAAGTAATATTCTTCACTTACTAGGAATTCATCTAACACTAATTGCAAATTATTTGACAGTGAAACCACAGATTTACTATAGGCACGAAAGTTGTCACACTTACAAAATTTGAGGACCCATATTGTTTACTTGAGCCTGTCATTTGATTTCTGTTGCTGCCAGATATATGCATTATGCTCAACTTGAATGGTTTGATGTTCCAGTGTAATATTGGCCTGTACTACAGAAGATAATAGTTAGTTAAATAAATAGAATTATTAGTTAGGGACAGAACAGTGGTACCAGTGATAGGCAGAATTCTAAGATGACCCCCAGTAAGTCACGCCCTTGTGTAATCTGCTGTCCTTGAGTGCTGGTGGAGCGTGGGAGTTGCTTCTTGCCAATAGAGTATGGCAAAGGCAATGAGTTTCTCCCATGGTTATGTTACAGTATGTAAGACTCCGTCTTAAAATCTGGAGAGACTAATTCTCCTTCTGGCTTTGAAAAAGTAAACTATCACATTGTGAGAGGGTCTGTGAGAGGGCCACATGGCAAGGAACTGTGGGTAGCCTCTAGGAGCGAGAGTGGCCCCTGGCTGAGAGCCAGCAAAAAAGAAAAAACGGCCATCTCAGTCTTACAGTCTTCCAACTGCAAAGAACTGAATTCTTCCAACAACCATATAAGCTTGGAAGAGGACCCTGAGGTCCAGAAAGGAATGCCGTCCTGCTGACACCTAGATTGCAGCCTTGTGAGACCCTGAACAGAGGAGCCAGCTAAGCCATTCCTGGACTCCTGGTCCACAGAAACCATGGGATAATAAATGGGGGTTTTAAGCTGCTTAGCCATTGCCATCGAGTCGATTCCGACTCATAGCGACCTTGTAGGACTGAGTAGAACTGCCCCACAGGGTTTCCGAGGAGCAGCTGGTGGATTTGAACTGCCAACCTTTTGGTTAGCAGCCATTGCTCTTAACCACTTCGTCATCAGGGCTCCTTAAGTTGCTTAACAAAAAAAAAAAAAAGAAAAACTGTTGCCATGGAGCGGATTCCGACTCATAGCCACCCTCTAAGCTGCTTAGTTGGTGGTAATTTATTACAAGGCACTAGAAAATTATTGATACAGTCTCCTCATCAGGGTAGTGTGTAAAAGGATAGATTTAAGTCCTAGCTCTTCTATTTATTAGCTAAGCAATGTTGACAAAATACTTAACCTCTCTAAGCCTGTTACCGAAACTATAAAATAAGAATAAAAACAGTACTTACTTTGGGGTAATAAGGATTGAATGAAATAATGTATGTAAGTCTCTCCGCATGATCCCTGACACATAGTAAATTCTCAATAAATGTTTTTCAGTGTCAGCGGAGTTTGGACGTTTTTAGTTCCATAATTCCAAATCTTTTACTTTTTATTTTCTTTAATTTTTTCTCCATTTGCCCTATATTTTAAAGACTTTTGTCTATCATATTAACTGAATTTATTAATAATTCATTTTCCTATTTATTTCTAATTAAAGAAACTGCTACGCAGTTTCAGCTTGAGATAATTAGTCTTAGAAGTGTAATTATAATTGATATAATTTGGCTAAAAGCGAAGACATTTGGTGTTGTAGTTAATAAAATTTCCATTAGCTTTTGAAATATTGGGAATGAGTTGTTAAGCCTTGTTAGAGTGCCAGATTTGGCACCATGATGTTAGTTGATTGATGGAAAATAGATAAGCAGAGTTATCATGATTATCAGCCATCATATTTTCTCAGGTATTTGTTCAGAATGACTGAAAAGAGAACTGCAAGTTGGAGGGAAAGGAAAAGAAAGGAATTGAATATTGCAATTATTTGATACTTCAAGACTGAAAATTAACTTATGAATGACTACAGTTTTAGGAATTGTTATGCAGCGAAAACAACATTTGAGTATGATGAAGTGGGGAAATATACTACAGTGATGTTCTCCATTTATATTTAAATGTTTTATTTTATAACTTATTTTGTGCCTAGCACCAATATTGAAGTATGATTGCTACTCCTTCATTAGTGATTTATTCCTTTGAATGTAGTCTAAAAAACTACATTTCATTGTATTTTTTCTTATTAAGATCTAATGTGTTGAGTTTCTAGCTGAACATTTTTCAAGTTGATAACAGACTTAATAGGAAATTATATTTATTTAATAGAAGCTTTTTTACATATTAGCTAAAATTCTGATAAACAAGGAATAGCTATGTAAGAAGGAACACTTTGGTCTGGTCCAAAAGTACATTTTTGTTTTTTAAATGTAGAAAACAAAAATGCAGCTTAATAAGTATATCTGAAAAGTTAAATACAGTAAAATAGATTGGATTTTCCAATTTATGCTCTGTTTATACTTCTGAAAAGCATGAGTTCTGCAACACCCTTACACACACTCATACCACACACACAACATACACTCACACAACACACATACACGCAACAGATATACAACACCCACAATGCACACACACATACACACATATGGCAACCCCGTATGCATATTAAGGACTCTGAGAAGTCCTGTTGAGCTTTGTTTAACCATTTGTTCCTCAAATTAATCTCAGAATCCTTTTACCTCCAAGTAATCCTGATTCCTGATGACTTAGTGTTTCATGGAACACACTTAGTGAAAGATTCTGAGATTTTCCCCAAGGAGTTAAATATTACAAGGATGAGTATGAGCTGCCTCCAAAATTTATGGATAGAAGATACCTACAACCATTAAAACAACCCACAAATCAGAAACAACACCTCTGAACTCTGTAAAGAAAATTGAGGGTTGGGACAGATACTGAAAGTCTTGTTACTTCCTTCTGGAATCCAAGCTCTTTCTCTTGGTTTTTCTGTAAACATAAAGCTAGGTTTAATTAAAGGCAGTCACTGCACCATCATTTCTGTTCACGTGGGTGGAGAGATCCTGCTGGGCAGTAAAAGATGGTCATCTTCCTGCAAAATGAGTCTAGCCAAGGATGGAAGCGGTAGCTCGCTCACGATTTCTGTCAGCGCTGTTTGACTTGACAGCATGATGTGGAACATTATTTTTTCTGCATTCCTGACACAGAGGGCCAAAGGCAACTCCTTATCAGCTTGTGGCCCCCTCTCTCTGTTTACTTCATGGAAAATGAAAACAATATATTTCACCATTTCAAGGATGTATGGCAGGGCATTTGGAGAGTGTTTACTCTGAAGATTAAAAATATTTTATCTTCATACAGAAACATTGACATTTGCTGGCAGGGTGCCAGACCACAGCTCTCTATTGTTGTTGTTATATAAGCTTCCCTAAAAGTTTAATTATGACAAGTGCTCAGGCAACTTTCATTACTGAGATGGAAGTGAAAAGCCTGTCCAGGCTGATACATTAATATTTTATATTTTGAATGAAACTGTGGTTTTCTTCAGGGTGTCTTTTACTCCATGAAAGAAATTGAATATCTTGGCAATTCCTAATAAGCCTTTTATTAGTAAATTATTTATTAAGGGACAAAGCGATGAAAGAAGTTGCTAAAAGTTGTTTTGATTCTGTTCATTCAGTGTTTGAATACGTTTTGCCGTGCACTTTACCTATCTATGTGCTGTCTAAGTAGTAAGTAAGTAGGTGGTACCTTTGAATTTTCTAAGGTAACTTCCACTCTTTGAAGGTCTTATTTGATGCGTGTCGACAGCCTGAATACATGCCAAAGCCAACTGGTCATTTTCCTTCTTAAACAGAACTAACTAGGCTGAAAATGGCAAGTATCACTAAACATGGCCCGTTTCATAGGAATTTTAAAATGCTAAAGGACAACATTTATTCAGAAGTTAGTCTTCTGATAAAATGAATATTTCCCTTTATCACCATGCTGAGCTGACATTTTCACCAGCCTCTTATAGCATTTTTAGTGTAGTGTCTTCAGTTGAAACACCAGTACCACCGCTTCAAAATACACAGACGGCTCAGGAAGCTGCACTGGTGATAGAATATTGCTGCCCCATCAGTAGTTCAGCCTTAGAAGAAATACAACTGGAATGCTCCTTAGAAGCAAGGATGATGAGACTTGTCTTGCTTACTTTGGACCCAACATCAGGGAAGATGACTTGCTAGAAAAGGACATCATGGTTGGTAAAGTAGAGGGTCAACAAAAATGAGGAAAACCCTCAGGGAGATGGCTTGACTCAATAGCCTCAAAAATGGGCTCAAACGTATCAAAGATCATGGAGATGGTGCGTTTCCAGGCAACGTTTTGTTCTGTTATATGTAAGGTTGCAGTGAGTCGGAACTGGCTCCTTGGCAACTAACAACAACAGCAATCAATAGCTCAGAGGCAGGAGCTTCCACAGTTCTTTTGTCTGAGATCATTTATAGAGACTCAGGTTTGGGTGCGGAGATTCAGAAAGCTGCCTTTTAACTGTGTGAGGAAGAGTGGAATCTTTAATATACCCTGTGGTAAAACCCATGAACTGCTTCATAAAAACAATCTGGGAAGGCAAGGAAGATTTTTGACTTTGTGTCTTGGTTCTCTAACTTGGCTTTGGCCTTCCCTGAATTTTAGCCTCTGGGTGCCTCCCTGAAAGCCCTGTGACTGACTGTCAGAACCCAGATGACTCTGCCTCTTGAATAACAAACCAGGTCCCCTATGCATACGCGAGTCAGAGCTCTTTGGCATTTTAAGCGCTCAAGTACTAGCTGAAAGCTTGGCGGTTTGAACCCACTCACAGGTACCTCGTAAGACAAGTCTGGCAATCTGCTTCTGCAAGGTCACAGCCTTCAAAACAGTATGGAGCAGTTCTACTCTAACAACAACAAAATTCTCTGTGGCAAGTGCCTATTGTTAGGTGCTGTCGAATTGATCTCGACTTATAGTGACCCCTTGTGACAGAGTAGAACTGCCTAATAGGATTTTCTAGGCTATAATCTTTATGGGAGCAGACCACCAGATCTTTCTTCCATGGAGCCACTGGGTAGGTTTGGACTACCAACCTTTGGGTTTGCAGCCAATCACTTAATCATCGCACCACCAGGGCTTCTCGGAAGGGCCGAACTTTGTACAATTTAAGAATCTATTCAGAATTTAAACAGTGAGCATATCTAAGTTCTAGTATCATACAATGTTGATCAATTAATAGTTTAGGCACAAAGAGCATTTCCCTGCACTTGCCCTTTTCAGATCACATAGAGATGGCCCTGCTCTATTATGGTACCATTTTACACAATCTTTGTGCATTGCTGCTCATCAGTTTCCACTAGATCCTGTACTGGAGAGGAGCACCTATCCCTAATAAGCACCAGCAAAACACCTAATCCATGGCAAATACAACATCACATGTAGATGATCTGGCTCTGATTGGTGGTAATACTAATTATTATAACTATAATGTTTATGTTTACTAAGTGCTTACTATGTGCCAGGCATTTTTCTGCAGGTACTGAGTCCTTTAATCCTCATAGCAACCTTGAATGAGAAAGCTGCTATTACTATCTACATTTTACAGATGAGGAAACTGAAACAAACACCATGGCACTATAAGTAGCAAATGACCCTCAGATTGTTCAACTCTTCTTGTTGGGAGGCATTTTCTCTGCCACACTGATGCCTTTGCGAATTTTCGCCTTCTGCTTCCATCCACAAGGAACCTGGTGGTTCTGTGGTTAAGCACTCGGCTGCTAACTGAAAGGTCGATAGTTCAAACCCACTAACAGCTCCATGGGAGAAAGGACCTGGTGATCTGCTCCTGTAAAGATCACAGCCTAGGAAACCCTATGGGGCAGTTCTACTCTGTTCTGTGGGGTCTCTATGAGTTGGAATTAACAACAGTTTCCATCCACAAATGCATACAGCATCGAAATCCCCTAAGCCCACCTTCAAAGCCACTGCCCAGAGGAGCAGAGCAGGTGGCTCTTTGAGTCCCACCAGCCAGCAGAGCTGTTCATTCTCAGGCTTTTCTTGCTGATTCTCTTTTCTGAGGTTGTTGTGGCTTCTCTTCTAGTGGCTGATTTGTCAACGATTCCCTTTTTTCCTGCCCCACCCCCCCAAATTTTGCTGGGTTTCTGTGCACTACCCTGTCTCCACCGAGTCTCAGAAAATGTCACGGTTGGTTCAGTGTGCTGGGGCTGCAGCTCGGCCACCGAGAGCTTCCTCTTCCTCTACTCAGCTACTTCTTGGTCTACACTGCTCTGGAAGACTGAGGGCTTTCCCATCCATACAAAGAAGTACAGGACTCCTCTTTCCTGACTTGTATATAATAAGATTATTTGGACTCTTTTTTCCACATACCTACCTCTTTAACCAAAGTCCAACACTGATCATTTCATTTAAATATTGCTACACTGAACTTATTAATTTGTAGAGTTCCAAGTTCTTAAGTCTTCCAGTTAAATTCTTTCTAAACTGTGAAAGGATAGTCTTTTCTTGCTGCAATACACTGAAGAAATCTTCCTAAAGCTAAATGAACCCTTTCCAAGCTTTTCTCTCTGAAACAGATATCTACTGCCTATCTAAGATGTTCCCTCCTTTTGAGTTCCTTCTCTATGTGTCCTTATACACCCTTATACCAGGAGCCTGTAGTGTGATTGGCGAAAAACAAGGCTCCAGGAATAGATGGAATACCAATTGAGATGTTTCAACAAACAGATGCAGCACTGGAAGTGCCCACTCGTCTATGCCAAGAAATTTGGAAAACAGCTACCTGGCCAACCGACTGGAAGAGATCCCTATTTATGCCTATTCCAAAGAAAGGTGATTCAACTGAAGGCAGAAATTTTTAAACAAATATCAATAATATCACATGCAAGTAAAATTTTGCTGAAGATCATTCAAAAGTGGCTGCAGCAGTACAACAACAGGGAACTTCCAGAAATTTGAGCCAGATTCAGAAGAGGATGTGGAGCGAGGGATATCACTGCTGATGCCAGCTTGCTCCTGGCTGAAAGCAGAGAATACCAGAAAGAAATTTACCTGTGTTTTATTGACTATGCTAAGGCATTCTCTGTGGATCATAACAACTTATGGATAACATTGCAAAGAATGGGAATTCCAGAACACTTAGTTGTACTCACGAAGAACCTGTACCTAGACCAAGAAGAAGTCATTGGAACAGAATAAGGGGATACTGCGTGGTTTAAAATCAAGAAAGGTGTGTGTCAGGGTTGTATCATTTCACCATACTTATTCAATCTGTATGCTGAGCAAATAATCTGAGAAGCTGGACTATATGAAGAAGAACAGGGCATTAGGACTGGAGGAAGACTCATTAACAACCTGCATTATGTAGAGGACACAACCTTACTTGCTGAAAGTGAAGAGGACTTGAAGCACTACTGATGAAGATCAAAGACCACAGCCTTCAGTATGGATTACACCTCAACATAAAGAAAACAAAAATCCTCACAACTGAACCAATAAGCAACATCATGATAAATGGAGAAAAGATTGAAGTTGTCAAGGATTTCATTTTACTTGCATCCAGAATCAACACCCATGGAAGCAACAGTCAAGAAATCAAACAACATATTGCATTGGGCAAATCTGCAGCAAAAGACCTCTTTAAAGCGTTAAAAAGCAAAGATGTCACCTTGAAGACTAAGATGCGCTTGACCCAAGCCATGGTGTTTTCAGTCGCCTCATATGCATGTGAAAGCCGGGCAATGAATAAGGAAGACCAAAGAAGAACTGACTCCTTTGAATCGTGGTGTTGGCAAAAAATACTGAATATACCACAGACTGCCAAAAGAACAAACAAATCTGTCTTGCAAGAAGTACAACCAGGATGCTCCTTAGAAGCAAGGATGGTAAGACTACATTCACACACTTTGGACATGTTATCAGGAAGGATCAGTCCCCAGAGAAGGACATCAAGCTTGATAAAGTAGAGGGTCAGCGAAAAAGATGAAGACCCTCAAGGAGATGGACTGACACAGTGGCTGCAACAATGGGCTCAAACATAACAATGATTGTGAGGATGGTGCGGGACCAGGTGTTGTTTCATTCTGTGGTACATAGGGTCGCTATGAGTTGGAACCAACTCGATGGCACCTAACAACAGCAAAAACATAGTATGACAGTTTTGAGGTAGCTTTAAGAAAAATTAATCTCCAAGAAAGGCTAGCTGTTACAACCTATGTATTAATTCCTGCTAGAAAGGGAAGCGATGAGTCCTCCTAGTGTTGGGCAGGCAGAGATTCACTAGGCAGACAGGGCTATCACCGTTGGGAGTCAGGAGGGGGCCGGAAAGACCTGACAGACTAGAAGCTTTGAGGCCTGGAAAACAGTCAGAAACAGAGCCATTGGCTCCTGATAGTTGCTGACATGGACACTGACGAGAGAATGGCTAAGGTGGAACTGGGAGCCAGAAGTTGAGGTGTTAGCGACAGAAGAGGGGAGCTGGACTAAAGCCTAGGCTGAGAAGACACAGAATCATAAGGCTCAGAGGCATCTACACTGATGCTTCCTCAGAGAGCAAAGGTTCTTTGGAAGCGATAGGTAAACGCCCATTCTGCTGGGGCCAGGACATAGGAGTTCTTCATATCATGTGTGATATTCCTGAGAGCACACTTATACTCTTCTATATAGAAGGAATTTGGGTTTTTCTGGAATGGTGAATCAAACTGATCATTGACAGAACGAGAGAGAAAACAGGAGTGAATGTGAGCATGCAAGCTACAGTTGAGTCATCTTATCTCTGAAATGCTTATTTTACAATGTAGGCATTTGTATATCTGATTGAAGGAGCCTGGTGGTGTAGTGTTTAAAGTGTTCAGCTGCTAACCGAAAGGTTGGTGGTTTGAACCTACCAGTTAGCTCCATGGGAGAAAGACGCTGCAGTCTGCTTCCATAAACATTACAGCCTTGGAAACCCTATGGGGCAGTTCTACTCTGTCCTATAGGGTCACAATGAGTCAGAATTGACTCGACAGCAATGGGTTTGGTTTTGGGATTTCTGATTGACTCTAATCATAACATTCCATTTAGGAAAGGAAGGGGATGTGTTTTACTTTTCATTTTAACTATTATTTTCTTACTCTTCTCACAATAGGGGAAAGCAAAGTAATGGGAATAATTACATTTCCTATTCTTGGATGACACCTTTGCCAATTCTTTTTTAATAGCATTAGAACAAATTCAATGAAAACCCCCTGTGTAAGTGCAAAGGGTGGTAGTTGTTAGCATAACTTAAAGAGGAATTCTCTGCAAAACCCATTGCCGTTGAGTTGATTCCGACTCATAGTGACCCTATAGAACAGAGTAGAACTGCCCCAGAGGGTTTCCAAGGAGTTACTGGTAGATTCGAACTGCTGACCTTTTGGTTAGCAGCTGAGCTCTTAACCACTGCACCACCAGGTGTCCTTTCCATAGATTAGAGAGATACATATCTAGAAAAAACTAATCTTGAGGCTTCTTTAAAGGTATTACTCCAACTTAACCCAAAACATAATTACAGCATTCCCCACTTATTTTGCAGGTACTTCATCATTCTGCCCTCTCCAGAGAATAATAATCTTTTCTAATGGATAATTCTCACTTACCTCCAGTGTGGCTGGGAGTCCCCCACATAAACCTGCATGATTAGAGGCCCACAAGAATTCCACATTCCTGCTCTCTGTTTGTCTCACGAAAACTCTCATTGTTTTCAGTTTCACTGACATATCACACATGTTCATGTTATTCGTCTCTCCGCTCAGGCCCGTAGCACCGCCCTCTCAGGATAGCACACTTTCCAGAACTCTCCTGAGACGTGGCACTTCTGTCCAAATGCCTGTGGCCTGGGTTCTGGTGAAAAAAGGAAAGGCATGTGTGGGCTTGTGGGCATATAAAGATGTTTGTCTTTGTGCTTTCTCCCAGTGGGAAGCATGGGAGGCCAGGCCCCTTTCAACCTCCACATCTTTCTTTTTATGAAGATAATGATGATCACAGAGTCATAGTGTTGGCCTCCCTGTAGGCACTCAGAGGCAGTCAGCCCGACGTGCTCACGTTCCTTTGGCTTTCATTGGAAACGACATGTAGAGGCAAATAGACTTGGTCAAGATAAGTTTAAAGGGAGAATTTTTGGAATTTAATTAAATAATATTTAATAATCATATATCAGTTCATTTGCACAGTGCATTACAACATGTAAAGCACTTCCACTTGCATTATCCCATGTAATACTTGAGAAGCATTAGACCTGCCTTTATTTATGATGGCAGAAATATTGAAGCAAAGGTCTTCCTCTGTTTCCACTGCAAAGTGTGAAAGAAACCTAATATTTGCCATCAACTTTTTTGCATATGCCATCCTATTTTCCTGTTTTCCAGCACAATCTAGTGCCCCCCTCCCTTCTATACCCATTGTCGAGTCGATTCCGACTCATAGTGACCCTATAGAACAGAGTAGAACTGCCCCATAGGGTTTCCCAGGAGCAGCTGGTGGATTCGAGCTGCCAACTTTTTGGTTAACAGCTGAGCTCTTAACCACTGTGCCACCAGGGCTTCCTTCTATTGTCTAGCATCAAGCTAAAATTATGATTCAGGTCCATATACTTGTTAATTCCCTTTGTAAGAAGGTATGTTGCTAGCAACCTTTGCGGCTGATTCTTCAGTACAGGTTTGCAGTCAGCAGCTCTCAGAGCCAGAGCAAAGTGCAGTGGGCTGGCCTACAGAACATTACTTTCACTTCCTTTCTGCGATAGCTTACGTCTCAAACAGTCCCCCAAGAGGATAATTTGAGTAAGTTTTGGGATTTGGAAAATACAGATAGACTTTGTAAAATAGTATGGACAAGCAGAGATTTTTCTGAACTAATATATGAGAGAGAAAATAAACAACACTGAAATGGGAGCTGAGTCCTAGAACTTGAACTGAAGAAGAACTGCTTCTTTTTCCCCTAAACCACCAAAATAATGAGGTGGGCGTAGTGCCAACAGTCCTTCAGTGGATTATGCTGCTAGGAATCTTGGCAAGCAAAGGGGTAAGGGGTGGGGTGGGGGGGAGGGACAAAAAGTAGCATTTTAACCAAAAACCTTTTTATTGAACTAGAACATACATACAAAAGAGCTTGTATGTATCTTGTGTGTGTGTACCTATTTTCTAGCTCTGTTCGCTAAAAAGCCCTAGAAATAATGACCAACCCAGTAGCAATGAGCATTCTGAATGCCCCAGACTGCAGTCTTGAAATACCATTTCCCACTAAAAGAAACCAGAGAAATGGCTATTTCCAGGTTTGGGGTGGGAAATGTACAAGATGTGTCTGGAGCATCTTGTCATACTAGATAGTGAGGAAACTATCAAAGACCACTATAGTCACGTCACAAACACTCAGGAGCTAACTTGAAGAGGCTTCCATTGGCCAAAGAGGGACAATTTAAGCTTCAAATAAGGCAATAATTATAATTGTTTGGGACCATCCAGTAAGTTTAAATCCATGTTTCATAATGATATTTTAAAATAGTGTCTCCTTCAGAGGATGATAGGGAACCAATTCATTTTTTATGAAAATCGGTAGATGAAAGGAAAGAATCAAGCATTTATTCTGCTTTTTCTATGTGAATGGTACCACTGAGTAGTAGAGGTGGGACAGCATGTCTTTATAAAAGTGTTCCAATGGAAGAATTAATAAACAGAAAAGCAATGATAAAACTAGAATATCTCCATTTTCAACTCCATTTGAATTAATAGGTCTAGTCATCAAACTCATAGGGTTGCTAAGAGTTGAAATTGACTCAACGGCAACAGGGTTTTTTAGTCATCAAACATCAACAGCTACTATAATCACAAAAAGAGAGTCAATCAGACATCACGTGACTCGAGATGAAAGAACAAATTATCACCTAGAGTCTTGCCAAAGAGATCAAACCTGAGACTCGTCAGGTCTCTGGGCCCCCGCCCATTTGTAGGAAATCAAAGAGAAAGAGGAACATGTTGAACTGCACCATGCAATTAGCAAAGTCCCCATGAGGGTGGGGAAGAGGGGAAGCTCCTCAGGTCAAATTTCCAGATAAATTAAGAAAAAGAAAGAGATTAAGGGGGAACTTATAGATTATAAGAAACTTAAAAGACATGTCTGGAAAGAAATAGTGGTGATGGCTGTACAAAACGATATTTAACATAATAAAAAATGATTTAAAGAGGAGACACGCCAAATTTAAAAATGAAATTAAATAACTTGTAGAATATGATTAGAAAGCACTGCTTACCTATTTCCCTTTTGCATGCCGAGTTTGATGTCATCCTTATTTCTGCCTTTGCTGTCTAGCTGTTTTTTCTCCCTGCTGCCCCATTTCAGAGGAGTCCTGGTAGTGCAGTGCTTAAAGCTCTTGGTTGCTACTCAAACGACTGGCAGTTCAAACCCACCAGCTACTACGCAGGAGAGAGATGTGGCACTCTGCTTCCATAAAGATTTACAGCCTTGGAAACCCAAGGGGCAGTTCTACTTATCCTATAGGGTCACTATGAGTTGGAATCAGCTTGACAGCAGTGGGTTTGATTTTGGTTTTGGGCCCATTTTGGTGTTCACAGCTTTTGCATGAATCAATTAAAGTAGTATCTCTTTGCAAAATGTGCATATTATGCTTGTTTTTCCTTCACAGAGCCAAACCTTGATCCAGCCCCACTTCCACCAACCCACTTGTTGCTGCCCCTCGGAGTTCTTTCTTGCCTAGCAGCTTTGTGCATCCTGCCCCCTCTGCCTCCAATGCTCTCTCTGTCATTGTTCCCTTGCCTGGCTCCTTGGCATCCCATGGTCCTGGTGTAGACAATTCTGTTGCCGCAAAGCCTTTCTGGACCAGCCTCTCAAAGGTAAATTTTTATATTCCCTGCTTGTTGAACCCTCTTCATTTCCTTCAAAGCACTTACTATATATTTACTTTCAAATGAATACACGGAAGAGTAAGTGGCCATTATAACAAATGACTGAAGGTTACAAGAATGGGAGAATGAATATGAGTTGACTTGTTCATTGTCTATCTTCCCCATAACTTTCATGAAGGTGCTATGACTGTTGAGCTTACTAGTTTATACCTCTTAGTAGGTGCTCAATATATACTTTTTGAACGGATGATTAAATGAATGAATAAAATGTGTAGCCTCAGGCTTGGCGTTGGGGTGGGTGGTTCTATAAGATGAAGGATCAGAATCTCATTGAGAAGGCAGTAAACAGAGGTGGAGGACAGGGGAAGTCAGCACCACTGGTGTAAACCAAAAGCTAAGAAGTTTCCTGAATACAACCAAACACTTCGAGGAACAGTGTAGCAGGGTTGGGGGCCTGGGGACCATCTAGGTCAATTGGCATAACAAAGTTTCTTAAGAAAATATTCTGCATCCCACTTTGGTGAGTGGTGTCTGGGGTTTTAAAAGCTAGCAAGTGGCCATCTAAGTTGCATCAGTTTGTCCCAACCCACCTGGAGCAAAGGAGAATGAAGAACACCAAAGACACAAGGGGGATATTAGCCCAAGACACAAAATGGGGGCACATAACCAGAGACTCCATCAGCCTGAGACCAGAAGAACTAGATGGTGCCCAGCAACCACCAATGACTGCCCAGACAGGGAACACAACAGAGAGTCCCGGATGGAGCAGGAGAAAAGTGGGGTGCAGAACTCAAATTCTAGTAAAAAGATCAGACTTAGTGGTCTGATTGAGACTGGAGGAACCTCAGAAGACATGGCCCTCAGACTCTCTGTTAACCTAGAACTAAAACTATCACTGAAGCCAACTCTTCAGACAAAGAATAGACTGTACTATAAGACATAAGATGATACTTGTGAAGACTGTGCTTCTTAGTTCAAGTAGATACATGAGACTAAATGGGCAGTTCCTGTCCGGAGGTGAGATGAGAAGGCAGGTAGGGATAGGAGCTGGCTGAATGGACACGGGAAATGTGGGGTGGAAAAGAGGAGTGTGCGGTCACATTGTAGGGATGGCAACTAGGGTCACATAACAATGTGTGTATAAATTTTTGTATGAGAAACTAACTTGAGCTGTAAACTTTCACCTAAAGCACAATTAAAAAAAAAAAAAAAAAGAGAGAGAGAGAGGGAGGTGGGGGAATCCAGGGCAAGGATGCCCACAACTTTAGGGAAGTAAGTGGTCTCACCTGAGAGATTGGCTGATGATGAGGGGGACCACTCTGTAACTATACTCAGAGATGCACTGGAAGGCTGGACTTAGGAAAAGGGACTGAGGCTAAAGTCAAGGACTTTGGCCCAGGGGTGGTGAGAGGGAGAGCTTGTGCCCGTTGCGCAGTCCTTGGGACACTGGCTCCAAAGGGCAGTTCTGTAGTTTTGGGGAGTGAGTGGTGACTAATTCCCATCGGGAGAGTTCCCCAGTCAGGGAGGTTTAGGACTTGGGGTGGCTTGTACCTGAAAGTGAAACGTAGCTTAAAAAGGCTTGGGTTTGAACCTTAGTTCTATTACTTCATAACCATATGATCTTGGGCAAGTTCTTAACTTCTCTGAGACTTGGATCCATCATTTCTAAAATGAAGATCAAAATACTTACCTCCTGTGGCTATTTTGAAGATGAAATGAGATAATGTGAAGTGCTAGTCCAGTATTTCTCAAACTGGATACACAGCAGGATAGTCTATGGAGTGTTTATGATCTGGAAGCTCAGGCTGAGTTGAGAAACGCTGGATTGGTGTATGTAAGACAACAAGAAATGGTAGCATTTTCATCTACCTTCTCCTCCACCGCCACCACTGCGTCTTCTGTCTCTTCCTTTTCTTCTTTTTTCTCCCTTGTTATTAGGTGTGAGCATAAGTGGACTCAGTCACAAAGTGCTTGGAAAGCAGAGGCAGGGAATCAAGTAGAGGCTGACAGTGTACATGCTGGACATTCATTCCAGGAAATGACTAGTTGAAGGCTATGAAAATTTGAGGTCTTGATGTTAATTAGTCAGCTTTAACAGTCTGGAACAGCAGATGTGGAGGTGTAAAATATGGCACAACCAGTACTTCATGGGCATGAAATGACTCTTACTTATGCATTTCTAGTTTTTCTATATTTTCAAAGATGATTTTCTTCTAAAGAGCTTTAGACATTCTTAAAGCATAACTTTCAAATAAAGATCGTAGAGTGGTTTAATTTACTTGTTCAATGGAACTTTACTTAGTGCCTACTGAGTGCAAGGCACTGGGCCAAGGACCATGGGGATATGACTTTATTCATTTATTTATTCAACAAATGTTTATTGAGCACTGTTCTAGGTGTTGTGATGTATCAGTGAACAAAACAGACAAGAATAGTTACCGTCATGGAGCTTACAGTCCAGTGGTGGAAGACAGGTGATACGAAGTAAACACAGTAAGTAAATAAATCATAAAATGTTAGTGTGTGATAAAATTGGTTAAGGAGACTCATTGAGCGGAGGCTTGAAGAAGGAGTAGTTTTGTTATGTGGATATTTGGGGCAAGTACATTCCAGGAAGAGGGAACAGGCAGTGCAAAGTCCCTGAGGTGTGCTGCATGTGTTTGAGGAACACCAGAGAGGCGGGATGATCCAGGGAAGTGAGAGAGGTTGCGTAACAGGGAATGACGTCAAAGATAAAATGGCCAGCTCATGTCAGGTCTTGTCGGTCATTTTGGGACTTTGGCTTTTATGTTTAGTGAGATAGAAGGCCATGGTGGTGTGGGGGATGGAGGGGTGGTTAGGAGCAGAGGAGGGATACAGTCTGAAGATATTATAACAGGATCACTCTGGCTGCAGCATTGGGAATAGATTGTAGGAGGGTAAGTGTGCAAAGGAGGAGACCAGTGAGGAGGCTTCTGCAGGAATCCAGAAGAGAGTCTTGGTGACTTGAACTAAGATGGTGGCAGTGGAGGTGGTGAGAAGTAAATATATTTTGGAGGAAGATTCAACAGAATTTCCTGACAGATTGAAGTGGGGTGTAAGATAAAGAATAGAGTATTATTGACTCCAAGATTTTCTTTCTTTTTTTAAAATTTGCTTGTTTTTTGGATTTTCACCTGGGCAACTGGAAGGATAGAGTTGCTTTTGAAGTGAGAAGACAATGGGTGGAGCTAGTTTGGGGAGGAATATTTAAGTTCCATTTTGGTTATTTGAGTTTGAGATGCTCGTTAGATCCCAAATGGAGATGTCCAGAGACATTGGACTTATGGGTCTGGAGTTGGGGAAGTGTCTGGGCTTGAGGTGCACATGTGGGAGCCATCAGTGTATAGATGGGATGGTGTTTAACACCAGAGGCTGAACGAGATTACTCGTGGAGAACAGAAAAAGACCAGTGACTGAGTTCTGGGGCTCTCCAAAGAGGTCTGGGAGACAAGGAGGAACCAGCAAAAAAAGATTGATGAGGAATGCCTTGTGAAGTGAAAGAGATAGCAAGAGAGTGTGGTGTCCTGGAAGCTGAGTTGAAGCAAAGTGTGATGATGAAGAGGATGAGAGGAACTGTGCCAAATGCTCATGGTGGGTAGAGTTAGAAGAGGACTGAGAAGTGACCATTGCATTGGATTTAGGAATGAGGAGGTCATTTGTTACCATGACAAGTGGAATTTCTGTGGAGTGGAAGGGCTGAAGTCAGTTTGGGTGGATTTAAAAGAGAAGAGGTGGGGAAGAACTAGAGGCAGTGAGCACAGCTACTGCTTTCGAGAATCTCTTCTGCGAAGTGAGTAGAGAAATGGGACAGTAGCTAGTGAGGAAGTTGGAATTGAGAGAAGTGTGTTTTTTTTTCTAAATTGGTTTGTTTAAATGGGAGTGATAATAGCATTTTTTTAAAATGACGGTAAGAATAATCCAGTAAGGAGGAAGGATTCTTGACTTCAAAGAGACAAAAAAGGAGTTGCTGGATTAATGCCCTTGCGTAGGTGGGAGGGGATAGGTTCTAGAGCTCTGGTAGGGGGGTCAGCATAAGATGGGCATGTGGATGCACGGTCTAGAGTATCAAGTGGGAAGGCAGCATACAGGGGTGCAAATGCCAGCAAGCGGGCAGTGGTGTGAGTTTGTGGAAATACTCTTCTGATGTCTTCAATTTTCTCAGTGAAATAAGAAGCAAGATCATTATCTGGGAGTAAGGATAAGGAGAAGATATTAGAGGTCTAGGAAGAGTGTAAAAGGTTTTACATGGTCATTGAGGGGACTAGGAGAGTGCATGGACCAGGAACATGGCATGCTTGCCTGGCAGCAATAGGGTTCACAGACGTTCGTTGTCATGGGCTTAAAGTGGGATCAGTGAGCTTAGTTTTGAGTTTTCCCCAGCCATGTTCAACTGTTCGGGTGCAGGTGCAGATTGCTGGATTTAACCAGGGTTTAGGTTTTGGCAAGTGACAAAACTAGAGGGCGGTAAGGGAATTAGATTGGATGCAAGAGAACTATGATATTTAATTTAAAAAGGCTGAAAAGAGATGAGAGGAACCAAGGGGTGAGGGACAGCAAAAGGTGGTAGTATCAATGGATGGACGGTCCCAGTGGGTTGAAGGTCTTGTTGGAGTTGGGGTACTATATGGAGCGAGCTGGAGAGCTAGGAGGTAATGCTCCTACTTTCCTGGTGGTCAGAAACTGGGATGTATGTCCCACTCTCAAGAAGCTGAGAGAGATAGGTTGTTGTTAGGTGCTGTTGAGTCGATTTCAACTCATAGGGGCCCCATGCGACAGAGTAGAACTGCCCCATAGGATTTTCTAGGCTGTAATATTTATTATGGAAACAGATGACCAGATCTTTCTCCCGTGGAGCCACTGGGTGGGTTTGAACCACCAACCTTTGATATGAAGAGAGATAAAATATGTGCCCATATAATTATGCTTCCATGGATAAATCAGAGCAGACCTGTGTTTAAAAGGTTGCTTTGTATTCATTACAGAAAAAAAGCCAAGGTGCTATTGACTTTCTTATTCGTGACTGGGCAGCTGCACACAAGCTCTACACACCCAGGTGAGTCTTGGATAGTTTCCTAAGCCCTGATGCTTTGCTTCTCACAGAATGGTCCACAGACCAACCTCATGGGCATCACTTGGATGCTTATTAGCTATGCAGGATCTAGAACCCACCCCAGGCCTACTGAATCAGCATCTGCTTTTAACGAGCACCCCAGGTGATTCGTAGGCACATTAAAGTTTGAGAAACACTGTCAACGCATTCCTTGTTATGAGTAGGAACAAAGCAGGTGCCTCCAAGAAGAAAAAGGCAAGCATAAGAGGCCTCAGGAAAGATACATGTTACTCATCAACCTTAAAATCACAAGTTCAATGCTTTTTTTTTTTTTTTTTTCCCACTGTCCTGGCAGTGTATTGGATTCATGTGAAGTTCATTAAAAAATGAAACAAACAAAATTCTGACTTGCATGACTTGAAAAATATTTCATTATTTCTTTAGGGAGAAATAGATCAGAACAGACAAAGCTGATTATAGAGAAGAAGGGGAAAAAAACAAGCCTGAACTTTTAACCTGCGTGAGTAGTTATTAGAGTCTTAAAATCATAGAATTCCAGAGTTTAGAGCACTGGTTTGCCATGTTGGCTGCACATTAGCGTCACCTGGGGAACTTTCAAAAATATATAAATACTGATGCATAGCCCCAACTCCAGATATTCTGCTTTAAGTGGTCTGCGGTGAGAGCTTAACATCATGTATTTTTCAAAAGTTCTCTGAGTGATTCTAATACTCAGTAAGAGCAGAGACTCATTGGTTTAGAGCGGATTATAAAACATCTAGTCAAACCCCTCAACTTCATGGATGAAGCAGTGAGATATAGATTAGGTGATTTGCCCAAGGTCACCTAGTAGATGGTGACAGAGTCAGGACTAGAACTCAGGGTTTTTTTCTTATTGTTGTGAAATACACCTTGTCCTCACTTATCGACTATCTCAACTGACATTTACATTTACGACAACCGTAAAAAATCTACTATCTGACTATTTTGTGCATTAACGACATATGTCTGGCAGTAACCCTTTCATGACCGATGGGACATACAGTGCCCAACTGCATTTTCCACTTCTGGGGTCCAGAGGGACATATGTGTCCCATATAATATTTCGTGATCTGATGTCATCCTCCATTTTGGCATAACGCTGACTTTCGCATAATGGCCTGGTCTTTGGAACCAAATCATGTTGCTTAATGAGGAGTGGCGGTATATATAACAAATCACTTGTCATTTTAACCATTTTTAAGTGTACAATTCAATAATATTAATTATATTAATCATATTGTGCAACTATCACCAATATCCACTTCCAAAAGTCTTTCATCACCCCACACAGAAACTCAGCACTCCTCAAGCAATAACTCCTCCATTCTCCTCTCCCCTCAACCCCTGGAAACCACGAATCTTTTGTCTTGATGGATTTACTTATTCTAGATATTTCATATAAATGGGATCATACAATATTTGTCCTTTTGTGTCTGACTTATTTCACTTAGCATAATGTTTTCAAGGTTCATGGCTGAAAAATTTCCCACTGTATATATGTACCACATTTTGTATATCCATTCATCTGTTGATGGACATGTGGGTTGTTTTGACCTTTTGGCTATTGTGAATAATGTTTTAATGAACTTTGGTGTACAAGTATCTGTTTGAGTCCCTGCTTTCAAGTCTTTTGGGTATATACTTTGGAATGGAATTGCTGGGTCCTTCGGTAATTCTATGTTTAACTTTTTGAACTGCCAAACTGTTTTCCACAGCAGCTACACCATTTAGAACTCAGGTAATTTTTACTCTTCAGGGAGGTTACCTTTAGTTTAACGCTGTAATATAATGCAAAGCACACATATAATTTAAAATTTATAGTAGCCACAATAAAAAAGTAGAAACAAGTGAAATTAATTTTATATTTTATTCAATATGATATATCCAAAATATTATCAATTCAGCATGTAATCAGTATCAAAACTATTAACGAGATATTTTACCTTCTTTTTTGCTTAGTATGTCTTCAAAATCCTGTGTGTATTTCACACTAACAGCACATCTCAAATAGGATGAGCCACATTTCAAGAACTTAGTAGCCAAATGTAGCTACTATTGTGGGAAGTGCAGCTTCCAGTAACAACAGTACTGCCAGTCTATGAAAGACAGGTTTCCATCTTTGGAAAACAAAATCATCATACATTTAAAGTAGAAGAGATGGGTCAGAAGATAATGAGGTATAATTCTGTATTATTTCCTGTTTGCAAACAGCTTCTTAAAGATCATTGTCGAAGCTCAATGAGGAGGTAGGGTTTAGAAATTTTGCTAAATTTCTTCCAGACAAAGAAATGCTGTCTGAGATTTAAGTGATATAGATAAATTCTTCCAAGATGCTATATTAAGGCATATCAACAAATACTATGCCAAGTTTCTGAACACCCTGTGATGCTGGGAAGTCCTGAGACTCTTCTGATTTTTGATCTAGGAAAGATAAGAATGTAATCATTGGCTAACTTCTCTTTTTCTCTCTTGGAATCAACAAGTGTGAAGTTCAAGTGTCTTTTGGATTTTGACTCTTCAGAGCTGAGTCAGTGCTGGAATCAGGTATATGAGAGGATAGAATTCTGTGGCTTGTCATTCTTGGCTCAATCCACTCTCCCTTCTTGGAAAAGGAAGATCAATCACTGATACTCTCCCAAACCAGCTGCTGAATATAATGAAGATCTTCTGCTTGGTATTAACATCGGATTGAGTTCCTAGGATCTGATTTTACTATATTTTATCTTTTCCTAAAGAAATTAGAGGAACCACGTAGCCATTGGCACGTGTTAAACCGTAACCTTCTAAGTCCTGTAACTCTTCTAAGCCTGAGGTAAACAAGCAGAAAGTCTTAGCAATATGTGCTGAAAACTAGGTTAAACAAATTTCTCAGGGCGGACTGCAGAGTAGTCTCCTAATGCTGGCAGGGAATTGTAGAGGCACTCAGGAGGAACGATTCCTTCCTTACCCTCTCTTTTTCATTCCCCACTCTCTTCCTTCCCCTTCTTCCCCCACCCCCACTTCCACCACCTCCCCATCTTCCCACTGCCTCTGCTTATAGGAAGTCTCCTTTTCACTTTTAGGGTCGCTAGGAGTCGGAATCTACTCCATAGCAATGAGATTTTGTTTTTTTTTTCACTTTTCACCACAATGTCTTTGCTTCCACCAATGCTGCTTCTTTCCTGAAGCTGGCCATAGTTTAAAAAAAGAAAACATTGAGGTGGACAAAATTTATCTTTGATCCTTCCAATCTCTCCATTTTGTACCCCTCCTCCCAGCTTTGCCAGCCGTGCCCCGTTCTCTTCGGAAGGCCCTGGAGTGTGTCTCTGCCATAAAAATCCCTCTCAGCAAACTGTCTTATTTATACCAAGGAGTAATCTGTTTACATGAAGGTATAAACAACACAGTTACCTCTTTTCCATTTCTTTTGGGATAAAAAGAATAAAATACTACCAAAAGAGTATTAGGTATCAGCTAGGTGGTGTGGGATTTTTTTTTAAGTAGGAAGAAAATTAGAACTAATGGCTCCTGGAAATCATACAATTACATCTATGTAGAATTGAGGAGAGGAGATGAGAACCACTGAAGTTGGAGAACCCTCAAGAAGAGTAAGGATGAACCTGCAATTATGATAGGCTGCCACCAGGGGGCACTTCAGTTCCTTGGTTGTATGGCTGAATTATCAGGTTTACAATAATCAGAGAATAGAGTAATTTTTACTTCTTTTAAAAATGTAGAATTTAAATAACATTACCAAAATTAGATTTAAAGATGATTCATATGACTGCATTCTTAAACAAATCAAAGTCTAAGAAAAAAGCTGTTACCTGTCTCACTACTCTTCACTGTTTTCATCATTCAGGTTAACTCTGTTCACATGTGATGACTCCGTCCTTCTGACTCACACTGAGTTCTTATTTTGGAACCATACTCTTTATTGGGATATGGGAAAACTTTTAAAGAGGATTTTCACAATTTCAATTGCCCAACAGTATTCTGGAACTTTCTCTTTTCCTTTTCCACTGCTACGTGGAAAGGCAGGAGCTGCTCTCTGTGTTAAAATGTGGGGATTGTTTTGTAAATTTGACTATGGGGAATAGTCACACAAATTACTTTTTTAAAAATGAAGTAATCATAGCTTATATCTGTAAGATGTCATAAGGGCTTTTTGGGTCAAATTACTCCAAAGTCTCTAAGAGAAGCCTGACACTTATAAAAGAACATGTATCTGATTTAATCTCTTGCCTGCAATCCTACAACGCTCCCTTTTGCTGAATTACAGATTAGGCATAAATTATTCTGTGTAATGTGAATGAGTGTAGGACACATGTTGTTGTTGCTAGGTGCCATAATGTCAGTTCTGACTCATAGCGACCCTATGTACAACAGAGCGCAACTCTGCCCGCTCCTGTGCCATGCTCATAATCATTGTTATGCTTCAGTCCATTGTTGCAGCCACTGTGTCAATCCATCTCATTAAGGGTCTTCCTCTTTTTCACTGACCCTCTACTTTAACAAGCATGATGTCCCTCTCCAGGGACTGATTCCTCCTGATAACATGTCCGAAGTATGTGAGACGTAGTCTGGCCATCCTTGCTTCTGAGGAGCATTCTGGCTGTACTTCTTCCAAAACAGATTTATGTGTTCTTCTGACAGTCCATGGTATATTCAATATTCTTTGCCAACACCATAATTCAAAGGCATCAATTCTTCTTCGGTCTTCCTTATTCATTGTCGAGCTTTCGCATGCATGTGAGGCGATTGAAAATGCCATGGCTTGGGTCAGGTGCACCTTAGTCCTCAAAGTGACATCTTTGCTTTTTAACATTTTAAAGAGGCCTTTTACGGCAGATTTGCCCAGTAAGTAGTGGATTAATTTAATACTGAAAGGTAAAGAGATCTTAATATTTGATTTAGGAGCTTGCACTTAATTTGGCAGGTGGTAGGGAGCCATTGGAGCCCTAGTGGCACAGTGGTTAAAAGCTACATCTGCTAACCAAAAGGTTGGCAGTTCAAATCCACCAGCTGCTCCTTGGAAACCGTATGGGGCAGTTCTACTCTGTCCTATAGGTCACTATGAGTCGGAATCAACTTGACAGCAATGGGTTTGGTTTAGTTGGGTTTAGGGGGCCAATAAATAGGAGCCCCGGTGTGTAGTGGTTAAAGCACTTGGCTACTAACTGAGAAGTCAGCAGTCTGAACCCACCAGTGCTCCGTGAGAGAAAGATGTGGCAGTCGCATCCATAAAGATTACAACCTTGGAAACCCTGTGGGGCAGTTCTACTCTGTCCTGTCGGGTCGCTATGAGTTGGAATTGACCCAATGGCAGTAGTTTGGTTTGGTTTTTTAGGGAGCCATTGGGAGTTTTTGAGTAAGAGGGAATGACATTATTAAGAGTTGTACTTTAGCATCAGGGAAAATGGACAGGAGGAAAAAATGTCAACAGCTTGGTGGAAGTGGATGGAAGCTAAGGAAGAAAGAAGAGCTAAAGATGACTCAGATTTAGAGACTAGGAGAATGCTGGTGTCCCCGAAAGAATAAAGAGGCCAAAAATTATTGGGGAAAAAATATAATAAATTTGATCTTGAATATGTAAAGTTTGAGAAGCAAATAAAAATATGTATGTGAAGCACTTTGAAAAGTGTAAAACACTATTATTGTGTAATTTAATAATACTAATATAATTTGTTAAGTATGGGGCAAGTATTTTACATGTTCTATTCTCAGATACAGGTTGAAACCTCATCAACATGAACTGATCTTTAAGACCAGGAGAAGAATCTCCGGGCAGAGTGGGACTAGGCCCTAGGCTTATTTATCATTAGGGCAAATGAGTAGAGGTGGTGAGTAGCAGCAAAGGGTACATAAAGAAGTGTGGCAAGAGGAGGTCACTCTAAGTAACACGACAGCTTAGAGAAGATGGTATTACCGTAGTTAAGAGCATGGACTTTCAGGTAGAATTGACTGGGTTCAAATTCGCACTCCACAGCTTAACTACCTGTGTTATCTTGGCCAACATAGTGTCCATGTGCTTCTATTACCTCATCTGTAAAATGAGGGGATTAATAGTATCTGTTCGTAGGGTTGTTGTAAGGATTAAATGAGATAATGCTTGAAAGTGTTTAGAACAGTGCCTGGAACACAGCAATAATTTAAAACTATTAGCTATTAGTAGTGGTATCATGAAGTTAAATCAGAGAAAATTTCAAGGAGCCGGTCAATAATGCCAAATGCTGTACAGGACTCCATGCTAAGGAGAAGGAAACAAAGTCCATTGCATTTGCAAAAGGAGGTAAGTAATGATATTTTGGAGGAAAACTTTAGTGGAGTAGTGGTGGGGGAGGGAAGAAGTTTGTCTTCAGATTGTAAATTGCAATTATAATGTAGAATAACCATAATAGCAGTAACAAGAGGAACAATAGGATTTATTGCCTCCTAAGTGGCATTCTGATGGAATTTGTTGTACGTTGGAGAAATTGTTTTCAGTCTTTTTTATGCACATGTACGAAGGCTGATAAAACAGTAACATGATGTAAAAGAGAAGATGTTTAATATTTATAACAGTAAGTAGTGTGTTTGCTTCTCTCAGAAGAAAATTTAACAGTATAGTTTACGAACAGGAAATAATCTAATTATCATGTCCATGTTGAATAGCATATTATCATGCCTAGGAACTGCATTGGTGAACATTTTAAAATATTTTTGTAATGAACAACTTCTAAAATACTGTTCGGCCTATTATAACATACTCTACTATACCTACTGTTTATATTCTGTAATATACTTTACTATACCTGCTATAATACTTATCCTGGGACTGATGCTAGGTATACATTAGTGACTTAATTACATTTCTTAACAGATGCTTTCTTTAGGATCCTCCTGAGTCCTGAAGTTCTAGCTGGAGATATATATATATATATATATGTAGATATACATACCTCTTTTTTTTTTGCAGTATGAACATTTACTGTTATATTTTGTTAGACTCATTTCATTTAGAAAACGTAAAATTAGAAAAGTAATACAATTACTTTTAAAAATAAAAGTAATTACACTAAAATCCAATTAATTCACTGTAAGCAGTTTGGTATATTTCTTCCAGTCCTTTTCCGTATATTTCTTTTCACACAGATGTAATCAGCCAATGAAAACCTTACATATCACAATGGTCTGATCTGCGACAGTTAAGGCAGAACTAGGCAGAGTTTCGTTCTGTTGTGATAGGGTTGCCGTGATTTAGGGACCAACTCTACAGCAATTAACAACAAACATCCAATACATGCAACTTTGGGCCTGCACTTTAGTATAAAATTGTCAGGTATTTTCAGTTTCTTACTTAGTCTCCACAACCATTGCTTCAGTTATTTTACAATAATTCATACAGTAGATATAGTGTAAGTCACCTCTTTGTTCCCCGCTAGCTGGACATTAGTTTTTTGTTTCCATTTTTTTATTGTTAAAAATAATAGTTGTCTTAGTCATCTAGTGCTGCCATAACAGAAATACCACAAGTGGATGGTTTTAATGAAAAGAAGTTTATTTCCTCACAGTCAAAGTAGGCTAAAAGTCCAAATTCAGGGC
>NW_004443946.1:2985147-2999436 GCF_000243295.1 Trichechus manatus latirostris
ATTGCCTCAGGACACAATCCAGTCTTGTAGATCAGGTCCTGCCTTACTAACACAACTGCCACCCATCCTCCCTCATTAACATCATAGAGGCAGGTTTACAACATATAGGAAAATCACACAGTACCAGGAATCACGGCCTAGCCAAACTGATACACACATTTTTTGGGGGACATAATTCAAACCTTGACCATAGTATTTAACATATTTAAGGATATAACTTTTTCATATTTATATATATATATAAATATATTTATTTATGTATTTATTCTCAGAAGTTGAACTGAGGATCAAAGGACCTGGGTATTTTTGTAGCATTTAGTATATACTGCCAAATTACTGCCCTAAAGGATACACACACATACCCACGATATGTATACGTATGTGTGTATATAACTTTGCTAATAGAAAAAGATGCCATGTTTTGTCTGTATTTCTTTGATTGTTTATAGGTTTGAATACTATTCTAATTGTATTCCTCTGTTATTTTCTTCAACTTCATTGTGTTTCTTCATTTCCAAAAAAGTCATTATTTTGTTTAAAGTTAATTTAAGATGAATGGTTACAATAAAGTTAGCTTATTTATTATTTTCTGATTACCCCACTCACCAAATGTGGCCTTCAGTCTAGAGCTATGCAATTGAAAAACAACCTCCATTATTAATGAGCTCTAAAAGGCCTAAACCACCTGAAATACTGCCTTAAAAAAAAAAAAAAAGCTTCAGAAGTCCTTAAGAAGAGAGAGATCTTTAAGAAGTAAAGCCTGATTTAATATATGACTATATGAATAGCTCAAAGTCCTTCTGAAAAATGGTGGGGCAATATGAAAGCATTTATTCAAAGTGATCAGGTTTCGACAGACTGATAAAAATCTAAATGTAAGACTCTTTAGCATCTCTTACCCGCAGAATTGGTTTCTGTTCCTTCCATGAAAACTGCACTTTATGTAAATTGAAAACACAAAGGGAGAAAACATAAAGCTTCAGGAACTGAAAAGGACAGATGAGTGGGCCGTAAGTTCTAGTATTTGTTCCCTGCCATCTTTGACTCATTCATTGCGTCTCTCTGGCCCTAGCTGTATTAGTCAGTTTCTAAGAACAGAAAACAAATTCTAGCAAAAAAGCAGGAAAAAGGGAGCAGTGAGATGAATTGGTGGGCTGTGGGGGTATCTCATGGCATCCAAGTCCAGGACGCAGGCAGGCCTCAGGAAGAGAAGCAGTGATGAGGCTGTTCAGGAATGCCTCCTATTTCTCTGCCTCTTCCCAGCAGGTCTTCCTCGATGGAAGCTTTATTCTTTTCTTTAAGGTATTCCACTCATGGATCCAAAATTCCTAGAGAAGGAACCAATTGTCCTAGTTTAGTATAGATACTTACCCCTGTTCCAATCAACCAACCGAGTTGACAGCACCCAACAACAATCAACCAGAGCTGTGTGGCAGGGGTTCTACTGTATAGATGCATGACATTTCCTACTACAACTATTTGGGTGGGGAGTAGGTAGGGAGAAGCAGTTGCTAGAATAGGTGTGATGGGCAAAGAATAAAATTGCGTGCCTACTATACCTGCAAGGAGCCCTGGTGGCGCAGTGGTTAATCGCTGGGCTGCTAAACAAAAGGTTGTCGGTTTGAACCCACTAGCCACTCAATGGGAGAAAGATGTGGTCGTCTGCTTCGGTAAAGCCTTGTAAATCCTATGGGGCAGTTCTACTCTGCCCCATAGGGTCGCTATGAGTCGGAATCGACTGGACAGCAACGGGTTCATGTGTTTGTTTGTTTTTTTTTAGTTTTATTGTTTTTAGGTGAAAGTTTACAGTGCAAATTAGTTTCTCATTCAAAAATTTCTACACAAATTGTTTTGTGACATTGGTTGCAATCCCTGCAATGTGTCAGCACTCTCCCCCTTTCGCTTTACACCCTAGCTTCCCTGTGTCCATTTATCCAGGTTTCCTGTCCCTTCCTGCCTTCTTGTTTTTGCTTTTGGGCAGTTGTTGCCCATTTGGTCTCCTATACTTGATTGAACTAAGAAGCATGTTCCTCATATTTGTCATTGTTTGTTTTATAGGCCTCTCTAAACTTTGACTGAAAGGTGGACTTTGGGAAGTGGCCTCAGTCCTGAGTTAGCAGGGTGTCCAGGGGCCATAGTCTCAGGGGTTCCTCCAGTCCCTGTCAGGCCAGCAAGTCTGGTCTTTTTTTTTGTGAATTTGAATTTTGGTCTCCATTTTTCTCCTACTCTGTCTGGGACCCTCTATTGTGATCCCTGTCAGAGTCATTGGTAGTGGTATCCTGGCACCATCTAGTTCTTCTGGGCTCAGGCTGGTGGTGGCTGTGGTTCATGTGGTCCACTAGTCCTTTGGACTAATATTTTTCTTGTGTCTTTGATTCTCTTCACTTTCCTTTGCTCTGGATGAGATGGGACCAATAAATGTATCTTAGATGGCCATTCGCAAGCTTTTAAGACCCTAGACACTACTCACCAAAGTAGATGTAGAACTTTTTCTTTATGAACCAATTGACCTAGCTATCCCCTGAGACCATGGTCCCCAGCCCTCAGCCTCAGTAACTCGGTCCCTCAAGGTCTTTGGATATGTCTAGGAAACTTCTATGACTTTGCCTTCGTCAGATTATGCTGATGTCCCCTATATTGTGTGTTGTCTTTCCCTTCAGCAAAATTAACACTTGTCTACTGTCTAGTGATTTCCTGTTCCCACCCCTCTCCTCCCTTGTAACCATCAAAGATTATTTTTTTCTGTGTATAAACCTTTTCTTGGGTTTTTATAATAGTGGTCTCATACGATATATGTCCTTTTGTGATTGACTTATTTCACTCAGCATAATGTCCTCCAGATTCATCCATGTTATGAGATGTTTCACAGATTCATCACTGTTCTTTGTCCTCGCGTAGCATTCCACTGTGTGTATATACCGTAATTTGTTTATCCATTCATCAATTGATGAGCACTTAGGTTGTTTCCATCTCTTTGCTATTGTGAACAATGCTGCAATGAATGTGGGTGTGCATATGTCTATTTGTGTGATGGCTCTTATTTCTCTAGGATCTATTCCTAGGAGTGGGATTGCTGGATCATATGGTATTTCTATTTCTAGCTTTTTAAGGAGGCACCATATCATTTTCCATAGTGGCTGTACCATTTTACCTTCCCACCAGCGGTGCATAAGAGTTCCAGTCTCCCTGCAACCTCTCCAACATTTGTTCTTTTCTCTTTTTTTTTTTTTTATGCCAGTAATGCTGGGGTGAGACGGTATTTCATTGTAGTTTTGATTTGCATTTCTCTAATGGCTATGGGATCACTATGAGTTGGAATCGACTCAATGGCAATGGGTTTGGTTTTGGTTTTGGTAATGGCTAATGATCATGAGCATTTCCTCATATGTCTGTTAGCTGCCTGAATGTCTTTTTTGGTGAAGTGTGTGTTCATCTTCTTTGCCAGTTTTTAGATTGGATTATTTGTCTCTTTGTTGTTGAGGTGTTGAAGTGTTCTATGGATTTTAGGGATTAGACCCTTGTCAGAGATGTTGGAGCCAAAAAATTTTTCCCAGTCTGTAGGTTTTCTTTTTACTCTTTTTGTGAAGTCTTTTGATAAGCATAAGTGTTTAATTTTTAGGAGTTCCTGGTTATCTAGTTTATCTTCTGGTGTTTGTACATTGTTAGTTATAGTTTGTATTGTTTTTATACCATGTATTAGGGCCCCTAGCATTGTCCCTATTTTTTCTTCCATGATCTTTATCATTTTAGGTTTTATATTTAGGTCTTTGATCCATTTTGAGTTAGTTTTTGTATATGGCGTGAGGCATTGGTCCTGTTTCATTTTTTTACAGATGGGCATCCAGTTTTGCCAGCACCATTTGTTAAGCAGGTTGTCTTTTCCCCATTTAATGGACTTTGGTCCTTTGTCAAAGATCAACTGACCATAGATAGGTAGATGGATTTACATCTAGGTTCTTGATTCTGTTCCATTGGTTTACGGGTCTATTGTTGTACTAGTACCATGCTGTTTTGACTACCATGGCTGTATAGTAGGTTCTGAGATCAGGTAGTATGAGACCTCCTACTTTGTTCTTTTTCTCCAATAATGCTTTGCTTATCCAGGGCCTCTTTCCCTTCCATACAAAGTTGGTGATTACTTTTCCATCTTGTTAAAGCATGCTGTTCTTTATAGGGTCACTATGATTGGGATTGCATTATATCTGTAGATTGCTTTGGGTAGAATTGGAATTTTCATAATGTTGAGTCTTCCTATCCATGAGCATGGTATGTTTTTCCATTTATGTGGATCCCTTTGGGTTTCTTGCAGTAGTGTTTTGTAGTTTTCTTTGTATAGGCCTTTTACATCCCTGGTAAGATTTATTCCTAAGTATTTTGTCTTTTTAGAGGCTATTATAAATGGTATTGTTTTCCTGATTTCCTTTTTGAAGTTCTCTTTGTTGGTGTATAGGAATCCAACTGATTTTTGTATGTTGATCTTGTATCTTGCTATTCTGCTGAATCTTTCTATTAGTTCCAGTAGTTTTCTTGTGGAATCTTTGGGGTTCTGTCTATATAGGATCATATCATCTGCAAATAGGGATAGTTTTCCTTCTTCCTTTCCAATTGGGATGCTCTTTATTTCTTTTTCTTGCCTTTAGCTATAACTTCCAGCACAATGTTAAATTGGAGTGGTGATAAAGGGCATCCTTGTCTTGTTCCCATTTGCATGGGGAATGCTTTCAGCCTCTCTCCATGGAGAATGATGTTGGCTGTTGGTTTTGTATAAAACAACAACAACCAAAAAACCCCCATTGCCGTCAAGTTAATTCCAACTCATACCAACCCTATAGGACAGAGTAGAACTGCCCCACAGAGTTTCCAAGGAGCAGCTGGTAGATTCAAACTGATGACTTTTGGCTACCAGGTGAGCTCTTAACCACTGTGCCACCAGGTTTTGTATAGATGCCCTTTATATGTTGCTTTCTTACTATACCTGCTACCTTGTTCTCCCTTCTGCCAGCTAACTGTAACTTCAGCTTTGCATGAGCTCTTAGTTTATTCTAACTTGTCCATTTCACCAATGAGCTAGTTAAGAGCACTTTAAAATAAATATGTATGCATATGAGAAGGAGAGCTGGTGGCGCAGAGATTAAGCCTTGGCTGCTAACCTAAAGGTCGGCAGTTTGAACCCATCAGCCACTCTGTGGGAGAAAGATGTAGCAGTTTGCTTCTGTAAAGATTACAGCCTTGGAAACCCTATGGCGCAATTCTACTCTGTTCTATAGGGTCACTATGAGCCAGAATCGACTCAGTGGCAACAGGTTATGCATGTGAGCAGTAATCTGCTTTATTGTATATTTATAGTCACATACAAACAATGCATTATAAATGTCTATGTGCTTATCTTGTGTGTATATGTTGCTGTTGTGTGTTGTCTACTCGATTCTGACTCATAATGACCCTATAGGACAGAGTAGAACTGCCCCATAGGGTTTCCTAGGCTGAAATCTTTATGGGAACAGATCGCCAGATCTTTTTGCTTAACCATTGTGCAACCAGGGTTCCTTTGTGTGTATATAGACACACAGAAAGATAGAAAGATGTATTTGCTCAATTATGTTTTTGAGAAATTTCTGGAGAGAAAAGTATTGTTCTGTGGTCAAATAGGTTCTGGAAGCACTGAGCTAAACAAAGACATACAATTTTTGTATAGCATGACTTCTTGGGGTCTTTAGTGTGCTAATGTGCATTACATATCTATAGGAGAAAGAGAATTGCCATTAGAGTTTCCTAAACTTATTGAAGTATCTATCATATATACATACACATACATGTATATATACATACATATACATAAATACATAATACGTATGTATATGTATTATATGTATATAATGTGTATTTGAGCAATATCTGTAAACAACTTGCAAATTTTCTAGAATGCAGTTGGGAAATGCTGGTTTGGGCTCAAAGATATATATGAATTTCTCTTTGGAAAAGGGGATTGTATGCAAAAGAAATAATTGGTTAATATAAATGCCCAAGGGAAAAGGCAACTCGAGGAAATTAGTACCTTTGGGAGGAAACCAGACATAGGAAGACGTGGGTTCTAGCCCTTACACTTTTTGTTGACCTCAGGTGAGCTATGAGCTCCACTTTCTCTAGTGCAAAACATTAAATTAAAATGTGTGTTTAATAGAGCCCAGCTATATTTTTATGGTGTTTATAATGATTTATGAAACACTCTGCCTCAGAATTTAGTAATCTTTAGAGGATATTTCTGTATAAGTTTAAGATCCAAATATTGTTCAAGAACAGCAATAGATCTAGCAACTCTCTTTAATCATAATTATTGTATCGTTATAACTGCTAACCAGATCTTTCATTCTCCTTATTTCTCCTTCTTCCTATTCTTTCCTTCACTCTATCAGATTATTTCCTTCTCCATCAAGAGAATATGCATTTCTCTAGAGACTACTCTTTTACTAATAAATAAAACCAAACCCACTGCCTTCAAATCAATTCTGACTCATAGTGAACTTATAGAAGAGTGTAGAACTGCCCCATAGACTTTCCAAAGCTGTAAATCCTTATGGAAGCAGAATGCCACATCTTTCTCCTGTGGAACAGCTGGTGGTTTTGAACTGCCGACCTTCCTGTTATCAGCTGGGCACTTTAACTACTATGCCACCAGGGCTCCTGACAAATAAATAACTGATTTTAAAATAGAAGATACCGTTTTTAACATCCTGTGAAGCTGGCTGACAATGGATATATAGAACTTTTAGATATCTTTATCCCACCTTAAAAGAGTTAGTCTGGCCTCACAAAACAATCACTCATCTAACCAGTTTTTATTGTGCACCTGTTACTGGGCTATGGCGGTGGACAAAACCCCTGCTCTCGTGGTGCTTCCATTCCAGTGTGTGTGTGTGTGTGTGTGTGTGTGTGTGTGTGTGTGTTGGTATGTAGACTGAGTACAAATAAATAAATATGTAATATAATGCCCAATAGATAAGTGCTAAGAAGAAAAATGAAGCGGGATAAAGAATGACTAAAGGTGCTATTTTAGATAGGGTGGTCAGGGAAGCTCTCTTTGACCAGGAAATATCTGAGCAGAGACCTGGATGAAGTGAGGGAGTAAGTCACAAGGCTACATAAGGGAAGAGAGTTCCAGGCATCTAGAAAAGCAAGTGCTAAAGCCCCAAGATGGACACATGTTGGGTGTGTTTCAGGAGCTGGAGCCAAGTGACCAGGTGGGGAGAGATGGGAGAGGAAGTTGGAGAGCAGTGGGGTGAGGATGGTGGGTCATATAATGAAGGCCCTGAAGGCTACAATAATAACTTTATTTTATTCTAAATGTGACAGGATATGACCAACATACAAAACATCAGGAACAATGTCATGTATCTTCTTTTATTACTCTTTCTTCCCTCAATCACTGTAGCCAAAACATTCATACACCAAGAAAAAGAAATGTGTACTATCTGGCAAGCACCGTGAGAAGGGCCACAGGGGAAATAGCTGGTCTGCATGTATGAGAGCCATGGTGAATCAGGCCCTTTCTAAATGGCATGGTCATAGCTGCTGATTTCCGGTTCGATTTGTTTTCTGTAAATATCACTGTTAATACAGCCCATTCACTTGGTGATTGGGTGAAGAAAGACAAGTAGTACCAGGTTGGAGCTGCCTAGGGGTGAGTCAGGATTGCTCTGTTCTTACCCATATGCCTTATGTGAAGGGAAAGTGCTTAAGTAGGTGCAGAGAGGCATGTTGGCACAAGCTGGGAAGAAGCACAAATTATGTGCCACCCGAGACTTGCTGGTGTCAGGAGCAGAGAGGGCTTTTCCGGTACCCTCAGAAATCCATTTAAGATATAAAGAATTTAGGTCTGAGGAAGTAAACAATCCTCTGTATTTCTCATAACACGTCCATTACTGTAGGTTTCAAGCTGGCTGTTCAGGCCTGACTCCTGGGAACAGCTTCTTAATGGCACCTAGAAATGGTTACAGATTCCAAGTGCCACGGCTTAATGGTATGACTCACCAGGTGCTCTGAACTTAGTAGCTTTGCATTCTGACATCGGCTTTGCCCTCGAGAGGCTGTATACGTATAAGTCCTATCATTTCTCTCTTCTCCTTCACCATCTCAGGACTTAGAATCAGAAAGAACCTGGGTTCCAATGTTAGCTACACAACTTGGTCACCATGTGTCCCTTAGCATGTATATAATCTTTTAGGGCCTCTGTTTCCTCATTCATAAAATAGAAAGAATAACGTACCTGTTGTGTGAAGAATAATGCACCCAGCAAAGAACAAGTCATTCAGGAAGTACTTGAGAAACGCAATAGACCTCAGAATGCAATAAAGAGGAATCTGAGCTTCCTAGAACCCTCATTTGATGATTGGTTTACTTTGAGAGTAGTTTCTACATATTGTTGGTGTTCAAATAATTGAAATTTTAGCTATAAAATGTATACAGTCTGTATTCTTGCTCCAACTAAGTACTCCTTCCATTCTTCCCATTCATACCATCCTATCCAATCAAAGAAAGAGAGAGAAGCCAAGGCTTATTAAGCACCTACTGCATACCAGATATTTTACATACATTGTCTTGTTTGAGCTTCACAACAATACTTTAAAGTACTGTTATCCTCATCCAACTGTTGAGAAAACAAAAGCTCTGAAAAACTAAGAATTAAGAATTTACCAACTGATAACATGGCAGATATGGAGTTTCAACCTAGGTCTGGTCTGCTTGAATCTCAAACCTGAATTCCTTTCAGGACCCTGGGTTGTCGGCTGAGAGCACATTACCAGTTACCGGTTGATGTCTAGTAGATTCCTACTCATTGCAACCTCGTGTGTGTCAGAGTAGAACTGCACTCCACAGCGTTTTCAATGGCTGATTTTTCAGCAGTAGATCCCAGGTGCCTCTGGGTGGACTTGAACCTCCAGCCTTTCAGTTGGTAGGCTAACTGTTTTCACCACCCAGGGACTAAGAGTACTTTACTATTAGCAAATACTCCGTGCTGCACTAAAAGAGTCCCCTGAAAACAAAACAACAAGAGGGCAGGAAGCCAGGGGGTTTTACCCTTCTGGCCTAGTCTCTGAATCTCACTGGGCTCTCTGAATAATTAATGTTGGGGAAATGGGACCAGACTGTTGTTGATGGTTGTCTATAAATCTATCCTTGGGCTATACCAGACAAAGACATTTCTATCCTTTTTTTTTTTCTTTCAATCAACCCCTCTTTTTGGCAATCTATTCTAGAGTCTTATTAGAGCCCTTATCAATGCCCTCAATCCCCTTCATAGGGGGACACCACCACTTCTGTAATAGCTCTACCCAGACATGAAGACAGATCTTAAATCCCATCTTAGTCTTCTCTTCTATGGAATAAATAGCCCTAGTTCCTTTAGAGTCCTCAAAAGGCCTATTTCCTTGGCCTTTTAATAATTTTCACAGCTCTTTTCTGGACATACTCCAAACTTCCCACTACGTGCCTAAGTTTCTGAGTCCAAAATTGAACATTCAATTCTAATAGAGTTCTGAGAGAGACTGGAACTAGACGAGCTGTCCCATAGTTCTGTATGCTCTCCTCCCGCTTATACACCCCAGGGGTGTGCTTAATGTTTATGCTGCAGCACTAAAGTATTAAGTCATTTTCTTCACTGTGAAGAAATGCCAATTTTGAAAAAAACAATAAATTAGGAAGCCAGGGCTTTTAACAGTACCTAATAGAGCTACCGCTACTACTACTGTGATGGATAATCCCTATACATACAATTTTTAGGAAGGAACATACATAAAAAGGAGTGGATTTTTTTTTTTTCCAGTAGCATCAAGAACTTACAAAGGATGCAGAACAAGGGCATCAGTTAAATGTACCTTATTCGTTTTCCTGCACAAATCAGAGCAGAAATCTGTAGTTAATAAACAATTGGGGAGGTACTCGTAGGAAGCAAGCAACTAAGCTAAGATAAAGACTTTATAGCACAAATTGTTTTGAAATGTTTGAAGCACCAAGATGCGGTTTTTTATTTATAACTTTCAGGGGGATTTAAAAGAAAATATTTGGAATAAAAGAAAAAAAAAGCAGCTGATTGCTTTAAAAAATACTCTAGATAGCTCTAACCACAGGAAACTCATTTTTAATTTGATATTTGAAGACTCGGTATTTTATTTGATTAATTACTTTAAGAGTTATTATTATCATTTCATTAAAAATTTCTTTCAATACATTGGGGATTAGAAGGGCTTTCAAAATTCTTCTATGTGACGTTTTTACTGCATCTCTGGGTCAATATTATATTGCTTTTTCCCTGCGGGAATTTATTTTTCACAGGATCAATAAAAATAAATAAATACTTCAGTTACAGAAATTTGCACTCTAGCAAATAGATCATTAAGCTGATAGATCCAGCTGCATCTTCTACGCTGACCAGCAGTGTGACCTTGAGAAAATTACTAAAAGTCTGTGTGGCTTACAGTTTTTGTGATGATTAAGTGATTTCACAGAAATGGAGTTCTCAATACAGGCATGGAACATTGGAACATCTCAAAAAACATCAGTTTCCCTTGCATCTTTTGCCAACTGCTATTTGTTCAGTTAATATGAATTCTAATCCAGTCCTTCAAACTCTCACTATTTTAATAATCTCATCATTGACAAGAGCAAAATATCAGTCTAGCCTTTTGAAAGGCCAGTTGAAATGTTGCTTCCTACAAAATCAAGCTCTTTTCTTGCTTTTGTTTTTCTGACATTACTTGAAAAGTCTTCATTATTTCTTTGTGAACTTTATTATCTGGTGAAATTTTCAGTTCTTATGACATTATGCTTTAAGTCTACATTTGTTTTTGTGTCAACCGTCACGCCATGATTTTCTTTTGTAACATAAATATCCCCCAAACACATGTGCACCCTTTCCCTGTCATTCCAGATAGTTTGTTTTTAAATAAGAATCTCTAGTTCCTGATTTTATTGACCCATAACACTATTTCTTTTGTACAGCCTTTTTGTCTCTACAATTTTCCTAAGCCAATGGAAAACTTAGGAAACATTGTTATTGCTTCTAGCTAATAAAAAATGTAGAAATGGGCAAATAACAGCAATTTTAATTTTTCTCTACCAAAGAGGTCAAAACTTATTACTCTCTGTTGTAAACTATTACCTAGGTGACCCCAATGAACCACAGCTCCAGATATTCATACCCTCATATAGTTCCCTTCCACATTGACTCTGGCCTTGGGTATGGAACTACCTTTGGCCAATGGGATATTAACAAGTATGATGTAAGTGGACGGTTGATAAGTGCTTGCATATTGAAGCTTGTTTTCTTGAAATCCTTGCTCTTGGATCCTAGTTGCCTTGTTGTGAAAAAAGTCCAAGCAGCCACATGGAAAGCCCATGTGAGGGAGGACCCAGGCTTGACCAACAGCCCTAGCTGAGGTCCTAGCTGACAGCCAGCACTAACTAGCCAGCCATTTGAGTGAGCCATCTTGGCAGTGGTTCCTGCAGCCCCAGTTGAGCTGTCCCAGCCAACACTATGTGGAGCTGAGACAAATTGAACCTGCTGAATCCTGACCAAGTTGCAGAAATGTGAGCAAATAAATGATTGCTTTTATTTTAAATCACTACATTTGGGGGTAGTTTGAATGTAGCAAGGGAAACTGATGTTTTTTGAGATGTTCCAGTGTACCAAGCCTATATTAAGAACTCCATTTATGTTAAATCACTTAATCATCACAAAAACTGTAAGCCACACAGACTTTCAGTAATTTTCTCAAGGTCACACTGCTGGTCAGTGTAGAAGATGCAGCTGGATCTGTCAGCTTAATGAAACATACAAAGACCAATTTTAGGCAATAGTTTCATCCCTCTTCCTTCTCCTCCTCTTCGTCATCCCTCTCTTCCCCCTCTCCCTCCTCCTTTTTTTTTGACACATATTCATAGAGTACTGGTAGTCAAAAAGACCTACAGAGTCCCTGCTTTGACAGAGCTTGTTCTACCCTCCTGCCACTTCAATTATTTCCCAAGAGGTCACAACCTTTGATAGATTTAAGCCCGACTTGCTTTCTCATCTCTTGTGGTTGTTGTTGTTAGGTGCTGTTGAGTCAGTTCCGACTCACAGCAACCCTACGTACTACAGAATGAAACACTGCGCAGTCCTGCGCCATCCTCACAATCGTTGGTATGTTTGAGCCTATCATTGCAGCGACTGTGTCAGTCCATCTCATTGAGGGTCTTCCTCTTTTTCGCTGACCCCCTACTTTACCAAGCAGGATGTCCTTCTCCAGGGACAGGTCCCTCCAGATAACATGTCCAAAGTATGTAAGATGAAGTCTTGCCATCCTCCCTTCTAAGGAGCGTTCTGGCTATCCCTCTTCCAAGATAGATTTGTTCATTCTTCTGGCAGTCCATTGAATACTCAAAAGCGTCAATTCTTCTTCAGTCTTCCTTATCATTGTCCAGCTTTCACATGTATATGAGGCCATTGAAAGTACCATGGATTTGGTCAGGTGCACCTTAGTCCTCAAAGTGACATCTTTGCTTTTTAACACTTGAAAGAGGTCTTTTGCAGCAGATTTGCCCAGTGCAATGCATCCTTTAATTTCTTGACTGCTGCTTCCATGGGCGTTGATTGTGGATCCAAGGATAATGAAATCCTTGACAACTTCAGTCTTTTCTCCATTTATCATGATATTGCTTATTGGCCCAGTTGTGAGGATTTTTGTTTTCTTTCACTCTTTCCACACCCTTTTCCGTATCTGGCTTTACTTAATCGAAATATGTATTTTAAAGCCATATCTCATGAGCCTTTTCATTTGTAATCATTTAAATTATCTACGTAGTTAAAGTTCTGAAGTAGCTTATCCTTCAACTCCATACTGAAGGCCGTTGTCTTTGATCTTGATCAGTAAGTGCTTCAAGTTCTCTCTTTTTTTTTTTTTTTTTTTTTTGCAGGAGGTTTATCGGAGATAACTCTTAGGAACAACAGGACTGTTGCATGCAGGACTGTGTATGCAGGTCTGGGCAGAGGGAGAAGTTGAACTGCAATGCAGTTGCAGCAGAGGCCTCATCCTCCTGATCCTGGGATGTTCCTTCAGAGATGTCCCACCCTAAGGCAAGGGGGCTGGGACTTTATACCTTTGCATTGACCATTTATTCGATGTGGACTTCCCCAAGGGAGAAAGCTTTCTTCAGTTGAGGACAATTCCCAGAAATGGATTCAGTTATGAGCCATCAGAAGCCAAGACTTCTAACAGCTGAGGGAACACATGCCTTGATCCTGAAACGGGTACCTTGGTGGTGCCTCAGCAAACTTTACAGTCCACCCTCGCACCTCTCAGTTCCACTTGCTTGGTATAATAAATTAACCCTATTTTGGACAGCTCCTCCAGAATTCCAGTAGTTTCTTTTAAAGGAAGACTTACAAGAAGGTGGTTAGAGAGACATACTACAGGTCCCACTGCTGGAATTGGTCTTAAAGCTGCAAATGATACTCATCATCTCTGATAGGCAGAATAATGACCCCCCAAAGATGATTTGCTTCAAATGATTATTCTCCTTGAGGGATGGTGCTATATCAGGAGCTCAGCTTTGGTTTCTGTTGTTGGCAGATTAGATATTCAGCAGTGGCAGTAGCTAAATCAACCTTGGTGATTGGAAGCCTGTGACATTGGGCTCAAAAATTACCTCCCAGCTATTTCACTTATGCACTCATTGTGCCAGCACTGGGGTGGCAATGACAGAGGCTGACTGATATCAACTGGTGAATGATTCTGGCTACTTGGGTGTTCAGTGTTTCTTCTATAGTGAATGTTGTCTGGTGAGCATTAATATGTGATACAATTATCTTCACAGTTTATGCCAACTCCCATAGGTTGATCCACATGCCTCTACTCTAGACTTCCTTGTGTTTCATATTCCAATCTTTCTCTTTCCAGGACCCCGTCAAATCAGCCAAGCCTGTCATCACCGCCCATGAGTTTATATTCTTATCTTGGGCTACTTCTATTTTTACACAAAGTGGAAGACCAGGTATACTACAGAAGACTGTCCTCATTGCTGCTTCTTTGAAAAATCAACAAAATATATAAACCACTAGCTAACGTAACGAAGGAACCCTGACTGGTGGTGCAGTGGTTAAAGGTTGGCAGTTCATTCTTATCTACTATTTAGTTAGTGAATAACCCTCACCCTCCCTTCCCACCCTTGTAACCATCGAAGAATGTTTTCTTCTGTGTTTAAACCTTTTCTTGAGTTCTTATAATAGTGGTCTTATACAGTATTTGTCCTTCTGTG
>NW_004443946.1:3001543-3027817 GCF_000243295.1 Trichechus manatus latirostris
AGCACAATGTTGAATAATAGTGGTGATAAAGGGCGTCAAGTTCTCTTTGCTTTCAGCAAGCAAGCTTGTGTCATCTGCATATCACAGGTTGTTAATGAGTCTTCCTCCAATCCTGATGCTGCATTCTTCTTCATATAGTCTGGCTTCTTGGATTATTTTCTCAGCATACAGATTGAATAAGTATGGTGAAAAGATACAATCCTGACACGCACCTTTTCTAATTTTAAACCATGCAGTATCCCCTTGTTACGTTCCCATGACTGCTTCTTGGTCTATGTACAGGTTCTTCATGAGCACAATTAAGTGTACTGGAATTCCCATTCTTTGCAATATTCTCCATAATTTGTTATGATCCACAAAGGCATAGTCAATAAAACACAGGTAAACATCTTTCTGGTATTCTCTGTTGTCAGCCAAGATCCGTCTGACATCAGCAATGATATCACTCATTCCACATCCTCTTCTGAATCTGGCTTGAAATTCTGACAGCTACCTGTTGATGTACTGCTGCAACCATTTTTGAATGATTTTCAGCAAAATTCTACTTGCGTGTAATATTAATGATTGTTCAATAATTTCCACATTTTGTTGGATCAACTTTGGAATGGGCACAAATATGGATCTCTTCCAGTCAGCTGGCCAGGTAGCTGTCTTCCAATTTTCTTGGCATAGGTGAGTGAGTGCTTCCAGCATTGCATTCGTTTGTTGAAACATCTCAGTTGGTGTTCTATCAATTCCCGGAGTGTTGTTACACATCTCTTACATAGTGCTAAACTATTGGCAAATGGCCAAGAGATGGTGAGCCAATGAGGAGGAGCAAGTGGGACATTAGCCCATTTTCAAAGAGAACGACTGACACAGGTGACATTATGAATGAGATCTTACATGTGTTACTCTTATACCTAACAGACCACTCTTTCACACATATATTGTCCGAGAGTGAAGCTCTACACCTTCCTTTCTCAGTGGGAGGTGTGTCTCTTTCAATAGGTCCCATGACTACAGACTTCTTGTGGAATGTTTCTTGGCACCTTCTTGCTGGAGGACATGGTTCTCTTCAGTACACATCAAATTTGTGATCCCTGTCCAGATACTGCATACTTATTGGTGTTTGAGAGGGTAGGTAAATTTTAGTAGCTGGAGGCAAGCCTGGAAGAGTGAGGCAGTTCTTGGCTTCCAGCTAGAGAGAAAAGAAAATGAGTGGTAGGCTTTAGGTTCCTCCAATGCTGAGCAGCTGACAAGAGGATAATCTTTGGAAATGCTAGATAGGAAGGAAAAAGTGGAAGAGAGTTTGTTGTGCTATACTTTGTTTACTCCAAAGCAGATGACTCACTGGTCACTGCGTCAGACAATCGAAGATTAAGACGTTTTCCTTTTTAATCTGTAGAATGACAATGCAAGGTAATAACTTCAAAAATAGGCACTGGGGTCAGACTGCTTGGGTTCTTAGTTTTCTTCCACCACTCACTAATCCTGTGACCTTGGTTAAGTTGTTTAACATCACTAAGCCTCAATGGCCTCAATCTATTAAAATGAGGAAAATAATAGCATCTACCTCATAAGCTGTTGGGAAGAGCAAATGTGCAGACTAAATACTCAATAAACAATACCTGTTAATATTAGCTATTAATTCTCTCCTCAAAGACTTAACAGTTTCATTACATTGATTAAACATATTCTTAACTCTGCAAAGCAGGAAGAATCATTTTAACCATTCTACAGACAAACTTTCTTGGATGCATCCTGTTTTAGATTTTTCACAAGAAAGCTTCTAGCTGCATGTTTGAAAGCTTCTACCTTCCGAAAACCTTTATTTAATCTAAATATATATTTTAAGGCCATATCTCATGAACCTTTTCATTTGTAACTACTTAAATTATCTGTGTAGTCAAGCTTTGGAAGTAAAGCATATCCCTTACAACCCATGACAGTACATACGTAAGACTTGTGAGGTAGCTTTGAGTCGTCCCTGCCTGTGGAAAGTTTTTGATCGTGCATCATTTTTGAAAGAGATTATTCACCAGGGAGCACTAGGATCACTATTATATGGTGACTCTTTAAAGACGTTCTGTGTTAGGATCTTTACTGTCAAGCCAGCCAAGTTCATCCATCTGCATGCACATCAGTTTATTGACAGAAGTTGACAAACACTTTATTTCTGTGCCCTTTCCTTTCCTTCCCTTCCTTTTCCTTCCCTTTCCAGTCTCTTTCTTTTTCTTCTTTCTTTCTCTCTCCCCCTCTCCTCCCTGTCATGTTGAGCCTTGAATCATTTTCCTCCTGATATACTTTGTGTGTGTGTATGGGGGACGGGGGCGGTCACAGAACAAGTGGCAATGGAAATCATTCATGTAATTTTTGAACTTGATCCTGTGAAATGGTGTGTTAGTTTCTTATGGCTGCTGTAACAAAGTACCACAAACTGGGTGGCTTTAAACAACAGAAAGTTATTATTTCAAAGTTCTGGAAGTGAGTAGTCCAAATTCAGGGTATTGGTAGGGCCATATTCTTCCTGAAGATTCTAGGGAAACATCCTTTCTTGTCTCTTACAGCTTCTGGTAGCCCCAGAACAGCTGCAGCACAACACTGTTGTCACATGGCCATCTTCCCTCTGGGCCTGTGTCTCTTCTCTTTTATAAGGACACCAGTCATATAGGATTAAGACTCTCCCTATAGTGTCACTATGAGTCAAGATCAACTTGATGGCAACGAGTTTTTGGTTTTCAGTTAAGTATGCCCTCATGTTAACTAATAACATCTTCAAAGACCCTATTTCCAAACAAGGTCACATTTACAGGCATAGGGGTTAGGACTTCAATTTATCTTTTGGGGGGACACAATTTAATCCACAAAATATGGGAACTTTTCCCCTTCTACTCGCCATTCAACTATATTGTAAAGACTGGGGTGGTACTTTCCAGTTATGAGGTTATGGCACACCATTGAGCTGGTTTACTTGGTTAACTTAGTCAATCATAAAATTATTTGGAAGGGCTATTTTATACTGTTTTTTCAACTGGTTGGAAATTCCTTATAATAATCCTATCACCCAAGTTTTGTAATGTTCTTTTAAGCCCAACTATTAAAACTAGTTTTCTTGCATATTCTTGAGAGACACAAGGTGTGACAGAAAGGACTACGCCCGCTTGATTTTAGTCAGTTGAACAAGTGGAGGAACACAAGTGTCTACCTCTTCTCATAAAGCTTTAGAGTAAGTTGGCCTTAAGTAGAGCTGTGTTTTATCTCATTTCTTTCTTGGCGATATTAAAAACAATTCAAGAAGAACAAATGGCACCCAGATGTTTTTCCCCACCAGACTGCTGTCAAACGCCAGAGGTTTACCCTTGGCACCTGCAATCATTCTGAGCACTTAGATCTAATATGTGAAGCATGCCTTGGAAGTCCACACACACACACACACACACACGCACGCGCGCGCGCACGTGCGCACTACCCTTGCACTCTGCAATCAGAAGAATGTGTTCCCATTTTTTAGCTACACTTTATCAGTTAGTTCCATGCCCAATATTCACTCAGCGGGGATTTCCTGTTAGTTCCTGCATCTTGATGTTTTCCAGTCCTGTTGCTTCTAGCAATGGGCCCAGCGTGGACGTCAGTTAATAGCAGAGTCAGAATTGCAAATACTTGTTTTGACCAGAGATGCCTACATGGTGCAAATCCTTATTTCTTCAGAAGTCTGCTCAGATGGCTGTGCCCAAGCAGACAGTGAGGACCTGGGTCTTTCTGGTTTCCCAGACTTGAAAATTGTCCTGTTATTTATTAGCAATAAGCCTGAGTCCTGGACTCTGGAGAAGCACGATATGCCTTCATGAACATAGGAGAAATGGCCAATTGATGGCTCCGGACTGTGAAGAAGTTTAGTTGTTTCCATGATGGCTTATATCAGTATTTAACAGCAACATGCCATGGCTCATTTGATATAAGAATATTTAATATTTTAAGAATTTTCCCCAAAGAAAGAACTGTGTCCAGTCCAGCACTTAGTACAGTGTCTTGGCAGCAAGTAGGCATGGAGTGCTAACTGCCTGAATGAATGCATGCTCTGTCCAAAGCTTCATCAATTATTATCTAATAAATGCAGTCATTTTTATGATTAACATTTTTAAATTCTGATGTTGGCAGAGGAGGTATTGCCAGGGCAAATGTCTGGGTATCCTTTTAGAGTAACAGAAGGTCCAATCCATCCATACTCTTATGTTCTTCTAGGGCCCAGTGGAATGTCACCCGGGGGGTGCAGAAATCTAGGTTTCCTGGATACAGGACAGTTTGGAGGGGTCAAGTGGGTCACTCCAGAGTCCTAAGATCACTGCTAAAGGCGCCTTGGAAAATGTTCTCTTACAAATCATGGTACTGACCACAGGGATGGGTATTTGGTGGAAGAGAAAGAAACAGAGAGAAGAAATTTGCTATCATATCCTCTGTAGGACTCTGAAGTTGATTCATAATTGACATCTGTGGAGAGTAAAGCAAAGAACCTCCTTCTTCTAGTACGATTTTGAGTAAAATTGAGATGGTTTTCAGCTTCTTCTTCCCTTCTTTCTTTTATATCTAGTCTAGCACATCATTACATGGGTGAGGAAAATCAGGATTAGGATGAAAAAGTGACCTCTCAAAGTTATCTAATCAACTACAGGGCTCTGGATCACCCAGACCACCACTATTTGTATTAGCCTCCCCCTCTATAGTCTACCTTGTCCCCATTCTCAGAACTTCCCCATCTCTTGTACCCCTCCTCCTCCTGCTAGCAGAGATTCTACGGAGTCCAGGACTCAGACTTATTGGAATAAATAACAGGGCAGGGTACTTCTCAAGTCTGGGAAGCCAGAAATATACAGCTTATGGGGCACTCAGTATGTGCCAGGCACTTTGCTGCGTGCTTTATATACATTGTATTTAATCCTAAAAGCCTGGTAAAGTTGATACAATCATAATCACTAGCTCCAGAAGGAGCCAGCTGAAGTTTAGAGAGATTAAGTAGTTTACCTATGATTCCATAGCTGGCGCTGATTCCAAATCCCATGCTTTTAAACTCTGTGCCCCAGAATCTCTGCTAAGGGACTTAATTTGCTTACAGTCTCCTTTCCTCAGAATCATAAAAGTTGAAGGGCTTTCTTTTTTTCTACTATCAATAATTCATGTTCAAGTGTGTTGTTGTTGTTAGTTGCCATCAAGTCGGCTCTGACTCACGGAGACCCCATGCCCAACAGAACAAAACGTTGCTTAGTCCTGCACCATCTTCTCAATTGTTGGTATGCTGAGCCCATTGTTGCAGCCACTATGCATTTTGAGTGTATTCCAACCTAGGACTCATCTTATAGCACTATACTGGACAATATTCTGTTGTGAGCCATAGGGTTTTCATTGGCTAATTTTCAGAAGTAGATTGACAGCCCTTTCTTCCTAGTTTGTCTTAGTCAGGAAGCTCCTGAAACCTGGCCACCATGAGTGACCCTACTGGTACTTGAAATACTGGTGGCATAGCTTCCAGTGTTGTAGCAACACAAAAGCCACCACAGTACAACCAAGTGTCAGACAGGTGGTGGTTCAAGTGTAAATACCCTGATATGTTGCCCTTTCCAAGGGTATTTTCACTTCGAAAGAAGTCTCTTAGGGAGAAAAATGCTTCAGCCCAAATGAATGAACCTTCTATGGTAGGTGTTTCAAGCACCAGACCAATATAGTACACACTCTGTTTAAGGGGAAGAGGAAAGAAGAATGTAGGTCTTAATGTTTCCTCCCATGATACTGGCCAATCCTGACTCCCAGTTAGCCCATAGTTATGAATTCTCAGGTCACTCTAAGAGGTTTGGATTATAGGAAAACCAGTTGTATGTACATGTCTCTCTGTCTGCATTGTACATGCAGAAAAGCTATGCCTCAAACTTCCAGGCAGCCATAAGTCTGCTAGGAATGTGACACATACACCCACTGCCATCAACAATTCCATGGGTGCTATGTTCATCTGTGATTGAGCCAGACACACAAGACATGTACGCAGTGTTGGCAAAGTGAAGGCCATTATTATTATTTATAGGAAGCAAATAATTTATAGGAGCATCAGGATTGGAGAAAGACTCATTAACAACCTGCGTTATGTAGATGACACAAGCTTGCTCGCTGAAAGTGAAGAGGACTTGAAGCACTTACTGATGAAGATCAAAGACTACAGCTATCAGTATGGATTACACTTCAACATAAAGAAAACAAAAATCCTCACAACTGGACCAATAAGCAACGTCATGATCAATGCAGAAAAGATTGAAGTTGTCAAGGATTGCATTTTACTCGGATCCACCATCAACACCCATGGAAACAACAGTCAGGAAATCAAACGACGCGTTGCATTGGGCAAATCTTCTGCAAAAGACCTCTGTAAAGTGTTGAAAAGCAAAGATGTCACCTTGAAGACTAAGGTGTGCCTGACCCAAGCCATGGTGTTTTCAATCACCTCATATGCATATGAAAGCTAGACAACGAATAAGAAAGAACAAAGAAGAATTGATGCCTTTGAATTGTGGTGTTGGCAAAGAATATGGAATATACTATGGATGGCCAAAAGAACGAACAAATCTGTCTTGGAAGTACAACCAGAATGCTCCTTAGAAGCAAGGATGGTGAGACTACACCTCACACACTTTGGACATGTTGTCAGGAGGGATCAGTCCCTGGAGAAGGACATCACGCTTGGTAAAGTAGAGGGTCAGCAAAACAGAGGAAGACCCTCAAGAAGACGCACTGACACAGTGGCTGCAACAATGGGCTCAAGCATAGAAATGATTGTGAGGATGGCGCAGGACGGGGCAGCGTTTTGTTCTGTTGTATACAGGGTCACTATGAGCCGGAAACGACTTGACGGCACCTAACAATAACAACATAGGAAGCAAACAGTAAACAATAACAACAGATTCCCAGAAGAGAAATGCTTACCCTTACCCAAATTACCCACGTCCATTCTTATGCTGTTGGGCAGGCACTCCGTGATTCAGGTCTGTTGGATGCTACCACCACGCTGCTGGTGAGATGTGGTGCCTACATGGCTCTTGAGTCTTCTGCTTTGCCGTTGGGCCTCTCTGGCCTTTGCTGCCGACTCCTGCCCCCCTACCTGGGCCTGAGAGGCTCTCTTGCCACCACACTATCTGGGCCCTTGCTGCCTGGGGGGAGGGGGAGGAGGCATGCAACCCCTGCACAGGGCACATGGCAGGCCTCTCTTGTCCTGCAGAAGCAAGTGTTGCAGCTCTTTTAGCTCTGCTGGTAAGCCTCCTGCCCAGATGCATTCAGCTCCACCCTTCTGTAGGAAAACCCCTGCACAGGATCCCCTGAGGCAACCCCTGCACAGTGCACACTCAGGCCACTGCCCTGCACAGGCAAGTGTTACAGCTCTTTTAGCTTTACCTGCAAGCCTCCTGCCTGGAGGCGCTCAGCAATCGCTCCATGGGCCGGCAAGCCCACCGCCTTTGTCTCTCACTATCTGCTGCTGTCTTCAGTGTTACAGCTCTCTCTTCTGGGTCGAGGAGGTTTTCAGTGTACAGACTCTGGGTTTAAAGGCTGTACTCCACTGCAGACTCTTCTTGATGTTAGTGAGTTCCCCCTGAACTGCTGTGGGATTAACCCTTATATAAGCCTACTCCTTGTCAATATCAAGGCCTGGTCCTCCTACCAGGACCATGAACTGGCCAGTCTCAGCAGATCGTAAGTCACTTAATTTCATTGTAAATTGACGAATCCCTTGCAAGATTATGGCCCAGCCAATCATTTTGGAAGAGTTAAAAGACCATGGCTAGAAAGGGCATAGAAAAGCAATTCACTGCACTGCACCAATTCAAACAGGTAGTACCTATTCATCAGAACCTCAATTGACACCTCACATTTCTAATGATCTTCCCTTCTCAAAGGTTCTGTAAACCTCATAACTTAATGTGATTAACAGCAATTTTCAAATTTCAGGGGTGTCTTGGGTGAATTCCCGGGGCCAATGAGCAGCCCGACTCCAGAGCCATTTACTGTTAGCTTGAGCTGTTTGCTTGGCGTGCAAATAATTCCCTGGCTCTTGACTGAGGAGAGGCCAATTCCTCTTTCTCAGGCAAGCCCTTAAATTCAGTTTATAAATCCCCCTCTCCTGTCATAAAATCCAGACACAGAGAGCCTCAAGTTGCATTCTGGCTACTTCCTGTAATGAAGTAAAATCAAGGACAGGATGTGGGGACAGTTAATGTGACTGGACTTGAGGCACTGCCCAACTTAAGCCTCTAGAATCAAGGGTCTTGTGAAGAAATGAGCAAGAAGTACTGCAGGTTGCAAAGTATGGGGGCCTCCTGGGTTTCTCCTTCCCTGTGTGATGTGGGGTTTACACAGTGGCTCTATTGTTCAAAAAAGAATGAGGTGCCAGACTCCCCTCCTGAGAAAGAGCAGAAACCTTGCTCCCCTTCCTTGTCTCCCTGTGCCTTCCTCGTTCTCCGGCCACCTTGGCATTTCAGCTTGCTGTTCAGGTCAAGTGAGTTGATTCAGACGGCACACTATTTTATTTGGCATGCCATACATGTGTCAAAAGGTGTCTCTTTAGTGACATAAATGCTGAGCGATATTTCCTTTCCCCTCACCCCTACCCTCACCATCCCCAACGCCCTAGTTTTACTTTCTCTTGGAGAATAGCTGGGTTATGGTTATTATCTCTAACTTAAACCAATCTGTCCCATGGTAAAACATTAGCAATGAAATCCTTGGTATCTAATCTCAAGTCTTCTGCTAACTAAGTGTGTGACCAACATGAGTAACCTGACCTCTCTGAGCCTCAATATTCTTCCTCCTGCAAAATCATCTCTAAGTTCTCTTCTGGCTCTAACCAGTGGCAACTCTAACATGAAATGAACAAAACAGAATGGCTGCTGATCACCAAGCTGAAGGATTTGTGAGAGCTAGTGGTCATCTTCTGACATTGTTTGTATGGACTGCTGGGTTGATGAAATCTGCCTCTCAGAGCTAGTGAAAGAGGCAGAGGTGCCACATGCCTGTAAGCTCGTCTGTCTCCCTCCCAGAGAACCCTCCTCAGAACAGGTTTGGGCTTCACCCCGAGTGCTTGTGAAAACAGGTCAGGGCCTGAGAGAGAGGGCAGGCGCAAGGGAGGGGAGGCCCCACACATTTGTTTTTGATCCTCAGAACACACCAGATGGACTTAGGATAACTTGGGATCTTTAAGTGAACATTCCTGTCAGGAGGCCAAAGAGGACAGTGCCAGAACCTCTCAGCGTCAGATTGTGCAGAAGGATGACGATTCCCCTCAGAGGCTAGGAGGCCGAGGGCCTGCCCTTGGCTCCAAGAAGAGGCAGATGTGGTGTAGAAAGCTACAGTATTTCCTAGTTTTGTTCTTCGCTCTTAGGCACCTCACTAGCCAAAAAAGCCAAACAACTCTTCTCTCTCTTTCTCCCTTCCTTCCTTTCCTCTTTCTCTCTTTCAACAAAGCATTTATTTTTCCTTTTCAAAGCCATAACAAGAATGTTCATTGTTTTTTTCTAAATAAGAGGGTAAAACCACAGTAAAGAAGTATAGGTCTGCTTCATAGAAGATCCTGTCTAGCACCTAAAGACCTGATAATTATTGCTGCGTCACTAATAACTGTTTAATACACATAATTCAGGAAACCTGGGAAGATAAAGATTTTAATGTTACATATTCTTCCACATACTTGAGAAATATATTCTATGGTGTAAAAATGTCTTACACATGTACACACACTTGCAGATGTACTCCTAGTTTGTAAATAACACAAAATATTTGTTCATGGAAGTAGAAGGGATTTTTCACATGATTCATAACCATCTGGTTATATAGCAGGAAATGAGGTGTTTGGCAAATTTCTTTCTTTCTTTTTTTTGCCAGTAGATTCTTTTTTTCCCAAAGAAGTTAAACATGTGCACCATGGCCTATGACCTGCAAGAGGTCTTGTACTATTTATCGTCATAATCCGTGGGCTTGTGGTGCCTGTGTTGTCTGTGGCCGCTGAACACAGCTGCCTGAAGATAATGTCCAGGAGTCCCCATCCGTGCTGAGTTCTGTCTCTTCGGTGTATACCACCCAGATACAGCCAGAGGTGAAGGCCATGCTTCCACCTACAAATTAACCTCCCCGCTCATCAAGGCAACCTTCAGGTAGAAGGTCCAACGTTTTCAATATTAAAACTTCAAGTGAGTCAGGAGAGTCTCGTTATTTGGTGAGTCTGTTGACCAAGTTAGTCAGCCAGGCAGTGTGACAAGTTGGACAGTAACATATAACTTGGCAAGCCATCGGGGAACTTACTAATCAGTTGGCTTGAACACCTCCTTGTTTATATGCAAATCCAATTTTCCAGTTCTAGCTGTGCTGAAGGGGCTATTATGTATGCCTGTAGCCAGGCTAAGTCCTAAGACACATCATGTGAGGAGCTGGCAGAATTTACCCTTTGCTGTGACTGTTCTTAACTCATCCTGTGTGAATTCCCTTCTAGAAGGGTCTGAGGCTGGGGGCTTGGACAGGGCAGTTCTGGCCCTTGGGTTGGTCAGTGAGGAGCAAAGAAGGATCTGAGAGATAGTGATCTGAGAGAGGAGGCTGGAATATAGTCAGGCAGGCTTCCAGCTGGGTTGTCAATTCAAGAAAGTGGGCAGAGAAGCAGATTGCGTGATGACAGAAAGGAAACTAAGGCAAAAAGAGTTTCAGTCAGAGACTGAGGTGCACACAGCTTGGGAGAGTTCTCCCGTTTCAGAATACATTTGTAGGCCCATTTTATAGAGCATTTGTGGCCATGCCATAGGTGGGGAAGGAGCTGTTAAGATCACCGAGCTAGCTCGGATGCCTTTCCTCTGACCCTATCTTGCCCCCCAATATCATAGACAGGTATATACCTGGAGCTTGAGACTAAACCAAACCCATTGCCCTCGAATTGATTCAGATCATAGTGACCTGATAGGACAGAGTAGAACTTCCCCATAGGGTTTCCAAGGCTGTAAATCTTTGCAGAAGCAGAGCTTGAGATTAGAGAGGTAAAATAAACTTTTGCAGAATTTGGAAATACTTGGAAAAAATATATACATATTTGGTATGAGTAACAACAGTAATTTTATGAAAAAATATACTTTTACATAGTAATCTTTTTTTTTCTTTCTTCAAAAGTTAGGGCCATAAATGTGCTGTATTTCATACTTAGTTTGCTAGTAAATTGGTTATGTTTGACATATTTAAAAGTGTGAAGTCCTGGGAGAAAGTATGAAAAGAATAGGGACACAGTATTTTTTTCCTAGGATAAAAGGGGTGAAAATGTACTTAGGATAAAGTAGTTATATATGTTTACTTAGATTTACAACAAGAATTCTAAAGGTGAGGATTTACCCTCAGCGTTATAACTGATCACATGCATATTATGACACTAGTAATTTAAAACTTTAGTCTATTTCCTTGCTTATGATATGGTGATATCAGCATGTATATCTAAATTATCGAGGGCATCCTGAGACAAGAGGAACCACCTCTCCACTGTGATACCCTGCCACGCACATACGGAGGGGCTCCTATTCATTTCAGTGCACACGTATCCAAGGTGGAAGTGATGGTCTTCAGATAAAGCCGAGCTGATTTTCTTTCGTTCTCTTCTTGATGGTGGAATTCCCTTAGCAACTGACTCAAGGATGATAAAAACCGAAACCAAACCCATTGCCTTCAAGTTGATTTAAACTAACAGCAGGCCTACAGGGTAGAGTAGAACCGCCCCATGGGGTTTTCAAGGCTGTAATCTTTACGGAAGCAGTTTGCCATAGCTTTCTCCCATGGAGTGGCTGGGGGGTTCAAACTGCCAATCTTTCAGTTAGCAACTGAGCAATTTAGCCACTGTGCCACCAGCGCTCCTTAAGAATAATAGATATGTATCAATTAATTTAACAAAGAAGATTCATTATCTATATACCAAAAACACATTAATGTCACTTAAAAAGGCTAACATTTATAAGCCAAGCAAATTGCATAACTTTTGCATGTTTAACTATCTCAGTAGAGGTTCTCAGGTTAAGGAAAGGGCACTGAAAAGTCTCTAACAACCAGTCTTTTGGAACAAAGAAATAATGATTAACCTAATTTATTATTTTCTAGGTTTAAAAAATTGCATCCTGATATGGTAATAAGCCCCTCTGAAGACAGCAGGTAAACCACAAGATTGAGAATAAAAATCTAAGTCAGAGACAATGGATCCCATAGGTTTCTGATGAGCTGTAGGCTTTCCTGACTCTGCACTGCCATTCCCACTGCTGCCAAAAGAGTGCCCCCCAAACCTAGGTCTGCTCACCCCTTGGTTCAAAAAAGGTCAGTAGGTCCTCAGTACAGAAGACAGTCCAAGCTACCTGCAGTGGCCTCTGACTCTCTCCACGATCTGGCCCCAGCCCAATTCTGCAGTTCTGTTCTCACGTAGTCATTGTCCCCACCCCACATAGGCACACCCTGGACTCACAGCAGGCTGCTCTCTGCTCCTGGGACATGGCCTTTTCCTATGTGTCTGCCATTGCTCACAGTGTGCTTTTTTCCTCAGATGCCATGGCCCCCAGCTCTGCTCTTGAAATCTGACCCTTTCTTGAGTTTCTGAGTCAAAATTCACCGCACCCTCTTCTGCCTTCCCAGACATATACAGGCCTTCTTTCTGCTTTGTAGTAGTTCTGTATATCTTTGTGCATCTCCCACACTAGTCTGTTGGGCTACTGCTTTGAGGGACTATTTGTAATTAAACTTCTATCCCCTACAGTTACTTGAAGCTAGTAAAAAAAAAAAAAAAAACCCAAAAGAATAGTTGCCTTTGAGTAGTTCTGATTTATGGTGACTCCATGTGTGTCAGAGTAGAACTGCCCTCCATAGGGTTCTCAATGGCTGATAGTTCAGAAGCAGATTGCCAGGCCTTTCTTCTGAGGTGCTCTTGAGTGGGCTTTAACCTCCAACCTTTCCGTTAGCAGCTGAGCACGTTGAAAATAGTAGGTGCTCAATAAATGTTAATTCTACTACTTCCCTCTGTAGTAGGCACCAGCCTCCATCTGAATGCACTTAAGTATTTCACTAGATACATGTAAAATGAGTGAAATCTCACTAATCTAGATTAAACTTGAGATATTAGCCTGTCTTAGAAAAATATCTGATCATTAAAATATTGTTTCAGAAACATAGCTTTATTACTTTTGAGTCCCTGCAGGTACTAGCCTTAGTCTATGAAGTGTTGTTCCTCCTTTAATTGGTCCTGATGAATAGTTTGAAATTATTACATTACAATAGCCTCAACTGTGTCCCCTTTCTGCTTCAAATTCAATAAAAACATTGAAATCTAAGTGGATTTTTCAAAAGTGTTTATCTACCTAAGAAGACGGTTTTCTTAGTATTTTTATTCCAATTCTATTTATGATATTTATTGGCTCTCATAGAATAAACTTTAGCCCAGCTCTTGTCAAAATTAGTAAAATTGACCTAAGTAGAAATGAAAGGTTTTATTGCCTAAGGCAAAATAAAGGAGAATAAGAAAGTAAAAAATGTTGAAATTTTTCCTTTTTATGTTTCAAATGTGCAAAGAATGTTAGTTTGTTGAGTTAACAATTACACCTTGATTACAGACCACTAGAAATTTGAACAAGTTTTACAAGTGTTGGCAACATGGTAACATTTTATGATCGTTTCAAAAACCAGTGATATAGCTAATAAGTGCTCTAAGTAAAGTAAATGTGTGACGATTTAGAAGGAGGTATAAATGAAAAGCTATTTTGTTATTTATCTTTTTTTTCTGTTATAGTTAGTAAATAGAGGTAGTCATTTGTAGAAGTCAGCTTATATGAAACATATAAAACAGATATCCATATTTTATAAGTGCTGTTGTTGTTGTTAGGTGCCACCAAATTGGCTCTGATTCGTAGCAACCCCATATGTAACAGAATGAAATGTTACCCGGTCTTGCACCATCCTCACAATCATTGCTATGCTTGAGCCCATCATTGCGGCCACTGTGTCAATCCATCTCATTGAGGGTCTTCCTTTCTTTCACTGACCCTCTACCTTACCAACCATGATGTCCTTCTCCAGGGAGTGGTCCCTCCTCATAACGTGTTCAAAGTACATGAGATGACATCTCGCCATCCTCCCTTCTAAGGAGCATTCTGGCTGTACTTCTTCCAAGACAGATTTATTTGTTTTTCTGGTAGTCCATGGTATATTCAATATTCTTCTCCATCACCATAATTCAAAGGAGTAAATTTTTCCTTGGTCTTCTCATTCATTGTCCAGCTTTCACATGCATGGGAGGTGATTGAAAGTACCATAGCTTGGGCCAGGCACACTTTAAGTCCTCAAAATGACATCTTTGATTTTAAGATTTTAAAGAGGTCTTTTGCAGCACATTTGCCCAGTGCAATATGCAATTGGACTTCTCAACTGCTGCTTCCATGGATGTTGATTGTGGATCCAAGTACAATGAAAAGATCGACAAATTCAGTTTTTTCTTCATTTATCATGATGCAGTTTATTGGTCTAAAAAAAAAACCAAACCAAACCCATTGCCATTGAGTTAATTCTGACTCAGTTGACCCTGTAGGACAGGAGTAGAACTACCCCACAGAGTTTCTAAAAAGTGGCTGGTGGATTCAAACTGCCAACCTTTTGGTTAGCAGCCATAATTCACTGCAGCTCTTAACCACTGTGCCAAATTGGTCTAGTGGGGTTCAGATAAAGGGTTGATGAAGGTCAACTGGGAGAGCGATCACTGCTGGCTGAGGGAGACAAGAAGACTGCATGGAGGAGGTAGCATTTTGGTTGGGTTGCCCAGAAAAAAAGATTTTATCATGTGGAGATAGAAGGTGTGGGGAAGTGTTATGGATTGAATTGTGTCCCCCAAAATTATGTGTCAACTTGGCTAGGCCATGACTCCCAGTATTGTGTGGTTGTCCTCCATTTTGTGCTCTGACATAATTATCCTATGTGTTGTAAATCCTAACCTCTATGATGTTAATGAGGCAGGATTAGAGGTAGTTATGTTAATGAGACAGGACACAATCTGCAGGATTACGTTGTATATAGAGTCAATCTCTTTTGAGATATGAAAGACAGAAGTGAGTAGAGAGAAGAGGGACATCATTACCACCAAGCAAGAAGAGCAGGAATGAAGCGCACCATTTGGACCTGGAGTCCTTGTGCTGGGAAGCTCCTAGTCCAGGGGAAGATTGACGAAAAGGACCTTCCCCCAGGGCCAACACAGAGAGAAAGACTTCTCCTGGAGTTGATGTCTTGAATTCAGACTTCTAGCCTCCTAGAATGTGAACGAATAAATTTCTGTTTGTTAAAGCCACCCACTTGTGGTATTTCTGTTATAGCAGCACTAGATAACTAAGACAGGAAGGGAACAGAGAGAGCAATGGCCCTAAGTCAGAAGAGTTTTTTGCAAACCCTAACACTGCAGAGTTGCTGGAGTTGGGTGGAACTCTGGGCACATGGGCAGGAGTAATGTGAGATTAAGGTCAGAAAGGCATTTGGGTTCACACTGTGGAAGGTCTTTAATGCTGATATGAGAAAGCTGTTCTTTACTGGAGAGAAAATGGGGAGCTATTGAGGATGTTGGAGGAGGGAAGCAACATGCGAAAGCAGTTCTTTAAGAAGATAACTCTGGCTGCTACATTCAGGATATACTCAGGGTCATATTTTGGCTCTTGTGGACTTGTTTTAATTTTTTTCAGCTGCAGCTAGAACTTGCATATGAGCAATTGATGGTCTATTTCGCAGTCAGCCCCTGGCCTTGTTCTGACTGATGCTGTTGAGCCTCTCCATCGTCTCTTTCCACAGATGTAGTCAAATTGATTCTTGTGTATTCCATCTGGCAAGGTCCACGTGTGTAGTTGCCATTTATGTTGCTGCAAAAAGATTTAAAAGGGCTGTTTGAGAGGAAAAACTAAGGTATTATAATGAAATGTGCAAAGACCTGCAGTTAGAAAACCAAAAGGAAGAACACACTCAGCATTTCTCAAGCTGAAAGAACTGAAGAAAAAAAGTCTAGCCTCGAGTTGCAATACTGAAGGATTCTATGGTCAAAATATTGAATGATGCAGGAAACATCAAAAGAAGATGGAAGGAATACACAGAGTCACTGTACCAAAAGGATTTGCTTGTTGTTCAACAATTTCAGGAGGTAGCATATGATCAAGAACCGATGGTATTGAAGGAAGAAGGTCAAGCTGCACTGAAGGCATTGGTGAAAAACAAGCCTTCAGGAATTGATGGAGTACTAACTGAGATATTTCAACAAACAGATGCAGCGCTGGAAGTGCTCAGTCGTCTATGCCAAGAAATTTGGAAGATAGCTACCTGGCCAACTGACTGCAAGAGATCCATATTTGTGCCCATTCCAAAGAAAGGTGATACAACAGAATGTGGAAATTATCAAACAATATCACACACAAGTGAAATTTTGCTGAAGATCATTCAAAAGCAGTTGCAGCAGTACATTGACAGAAACCTGCCAGAAATTCAAGCCAGATTCAAAAGAGGCTGTGAAATGAGTGATATCATTGCTGATGTCATATGGATCAAAGAATACCAGAAAGATGTTTACCTGTGTTTTGTTGACTATGAAAAGGTATTTGACTGTGTAGATCATAACAAATTATGGATAACGTTTCAAAGAATGGGAATTCCAGAACACTTAATAGTGCTCATGTGGAACCTATACATAGACCAAAAGACAGTCATTTGAAGAAAACAAGGGGATGCTGCGTGGTTTAAAATCAAGAAAGGTGTGCGTCAGGGTTGTATCCTTTCACCATACTTATTCAATCTGTATGCTAAGCAGATAATTTGAGAAGCCAGACTATATGAAGAAGAATGTGGCACCAGGATTGGTGGAAGACTCAGTTAGCAGGGGTTAAACATTTCCTCTTTGTAGGCGATTTTTAAAACAAAAATCCTCACAACTGGACCAATAAGCAAACTCATGATAAATGGAAAAAAGATTGAAGTTATCAAGGATATCATTTTACTTGGATCCACAATCAACAACCATGGAAGCAACAGTCAAGAAAGGAAACGACATATTGCATTGAGCAAATCTGCTGCAAAAGACCTCTTTAAAGTGTTAAAAAGCAAAGATGTCACTTTGAGGACTAAGATGCGCCTGACCCAAGCCGTGGTGTTTTCAGTTGCCTCATACGCATGCGAAAGCTGGACAATGAATAAGGAAGACTGAAGAAGAATTAATGTGTTTGAATTATGGTGTTTGGACTGTCAGAAGAATGAACAAATTTTTCTTGGGAGAAGTACAGCCAGAGACCTCCTTAGAAGGGAGGGTAGAGAGATTTTGTGTCACATACTTCGGACATGTTACCATGAGGGACTTGTCCTTGGAGAAAGACGTCATGCTTGGTAAAGTAGAGGGTCAGCGACAGACAGGAAGACCTTCAACGAGATGGATTGACACAGTGGCTGCAATGATGGGTCAAGCATAACAATTGTGAGGATGGTCCAGCACCGGGTGGCATTTTGCTTTGTTGTACATAGGGTCTGTATGAGTTGGAACTGACCTGATGGTACCTAACCAAACAACAACAATCTCATGGTGCTATTGTGAGATGATTTATGTAAAATCCTTAGCATTGTGTCTGCACAGAGAAGGCGCTCAGTTATAGCCACTGATGATGATTATTGTTGCTGTTGTCATTAATTTTTATTGTTGATGATTGGAAGGAGAGGAGACCCTTGAAGCTGACCCTAAGGTTTCATGTATCTCTGATAGGAAGCATGGTGGGTGCCTTTAATGGACATAAGAAACATAGGAGGAGGAACAAGCTTGAGAATGGAAAAGATGACTTCAGTTTTGCTCAAGTAGTTGGAAGACTGTCCTGTTAGATAGACACTGAGCTGTGGAGGAAGATTGGGCTGGAGCCTTGGGTTAAAGGATCACCTGCAAAGAGGAAATATTTAACCCCTGCTAACTGAGCAGCAAAGTCCCTGGGTGGTGCAATGGTTGATGCACTTGGCTGCTAACCGAAAGAGTTGGAGCCCATCCAGAAGTACCTCAGAGTAAAGGCCTGGCAATCTACTTCCAAAAAATCAGCCATTGAAAACCCTATGGAGTGTAGTCCTACTCTGACACACATGGGTTGCCATAAGTCCAACTCCATGGCAATTGTTGTGGGTTTTTTTTTTTTTTTTTAAGAGCTAGTTGGGGGAGTTCCCCTGCTGGGAGCACAGCTCCTAAGGCTCATGTTCAAGGTCTATGCACTCAGATGTGCCACAATATTTATTAGCCTTAATTGGTATTTTGCAGGCAGAGTTAGAGTCACACCTCATTCTGCATAAAATAATTTTTGTGGAGAGAATTCACTGGGTTGGGGTAATAACTTTTCCTACAGGGTTGCCTCAAGAGGTGTGGAAGATAACCTAAGGTGGTGAACACTGCAAATTCCTCTCTCTATCCCCCAAAGGAAAATGTAACAAGCCCCTCCACTGGGCATTGGTCACCCCAGGGAACAGCAGAGGTTTTAAAGTAGAATCTCCGATGCTGAGAGGCCCCACGTCCTGAGGGAAGCTCTGGTGACCCTGGAAAAAGGCCTTCAGTGGTGTGGTAGGAGAGCCCTTGTCAGGGAGTCGAGAGGGCAGCATTCAGGGATTGCTACTCTGCCCCCACTGTCAGGCTGACCTTGGACCAGCCATTTGATTCACTGGGTGTGATGGTTAAGATTATGGGTCAACTTGGCTGGGCCATGATTCTCACTGTTTATATGTGATCACCCCCATGATGGGATCTACTGTGAGTAGCCAGTCAGTTGAAAGAGAGTTTCCTTGGGTGTGTGGCCTGCATCCGAATAGAAGTGGAAGTTCTGGCTTTTTTAAAAAATTTTTTTTATTGTACTTTAGATGAAGGTTTACAGAACAAATAGTTTCTCATTAAACAGTCAGGTTCTGGCTTTTGCCTGCTCTGGATCCTGCAGCTGCCTCCTTTTCATCTGACCTCCGATTCTTGGGACTTGAGCTAGCATCTTATCTGCTGATCTTGGTATTCCTCGATCTTCACAGCCTGTGAGCAAGAGCCCTGTTCTCAGACCTGCTGATCTTGGTTTCACCAGCCCCTGTGGCTATGTGAACCAAGAGAAGCCTATATCTTGATCCATAGACTTGGGACATTCCAACCTCTACGTTCATATGAGCCTTTTCCTTGATATAAATCTCTCTCCTTATATATTTATATGCTTTACTGGTTTTGCTTCTCTAGAGAACCCAGCCTAAGACACTGGGTATCATTTTTTTCCCCCTTTATAATGTTGGAGTTGGACCAGAATCATATGTGGGGAATAAATCATACACCCTCCCTGTCATAGTGATGGCTCACCAAGAAAGTTGTTTCCAAACGGGCTGTGCAGGGTGGGAAGAGGCTTATGTAGCTTGGAAAAAAGCCCTAACGTCACTGTTACAGCTCTCCTTATGTCCTCTGGTAGAAAAATTACCAAATATTTCTTGTCCTAAAGATTTATGGGTTTATGATTAATTAGAAGGAACCTACCATTTTAGTACAGAGAACAGAAACTCTGAAATTCTGCATATATATAGTTAACTGTTTACTATTTTCGAAGTCTCCTATGTACTGTATATGTTTATGCATGCCTGGTTAAGAGCTACGGCTGTTAACCAAAAGCTTAGCAGTTTGAATCCAGCAGCCACTCCTTGGAAACCCTATGGGTCAGTTCTACTCCATCCTATAGGGTCGCTATAAGTCAGAATCGACTCAATGGCAACAGATTTGGTTTTTTATGAGCCTGATATGACTTTGAATACATACCAAATAAAAAAGAATCACTCACAACATAGAAATGGAAAATTTTCATATTTTAGAAATCATCTGTTCTCCAACTCCCTCCAAGTTACATATAAGGAAACTGAGGTCCAAAGCAAATTAAAGTCAGAATCAGGAGCAGAACTCTGCTCAGCGAAGTCTGACTTAGCCAAAACTCAGAAGAGACAAAACAGCATTTAACTCATCCTTGCACACGTAGGCTAGAATTCCCTGAAGAACCTGGAAAATGCAGGTTCTTAAGCCCCTACTCAGAGAGTTGATTCAGTAGGCCTAAAGTGAGGATCAAGAATCAGCATTTTAACAAGCTCCCCAGGTCATTCTGACGGAGGAGTCCCAACGATAACTTTCAAGAAAAATATTGAGTTCTACTGGTGTACTTATGTCCTTCTTGTTGTTAACTGCATGGAGTTGGCCCCTGACTCATGGTGACCCCGTACACAACTGCACAACGGAACAAGACACTACCCCATCCTGCTACATCCCCAGGGCTGGTTGCTGATTGCACCTTCATGATCCGTAGGGTTTTCACTGGCTGATTTTTTAGAATTAGATCACTAGCTCTTTTTTCTTAGTCCACGTTAGTCTGGAAGCTCCACTGTAACCTGTTGAGCATTATTGCAACACGAAAGCCTCCACTGACAGAAAGGTGGTGGCTATGCATAAGGTGGATTGGCCAGGAATCAAATTTGGTCTCTAGCATAGAGGGCAAAAATTCTACCACTGAACCACTTCAAAACAAAACAAAAAAACAACCAAACCCATTGCCGTCGAGTCAATTCTGTCTCATAGTGACCCTATAGGACAGAGTAGAACTGTCCCATAGGGTTTCCAAGGAGTGGCTGTTGGATTCATACTGCCAACCTTTTGGTTAACAGCCAAGTTCTTAACCACTGCACCGCCAGACCTGAACCACTTAGTGAAGTTCAAATTTTGGGTTCAGTTAAGCTCAGCTGGTGCCCATCACAGTGGGCCCAACCATAGGCACAGGGCAATATTCCTGTCTCCTATAATGAAAACAAAATGATGGTGCCAAACAAAGACCCATGCCATCAGTCAGTGCCCTCATTCCAGCCTTGAAAGGCCAAGGTCCAGCTCTCAGGTGCTGGGGACATCCTTGCTGACTCTTCCAGACTCTGAGATGAGTTCTTTCATTTTCTTAGGTTTATTCCTTGGGAATTTCAAGATGAAAACCCAAGAAGGAATGGACCTTTCTACTTATTCATAACACAGCTTCAATGACCTTGGATTCCAATGTAATTATAAAACCTCAGTGTCATTTGCACATGTGTATCAAGATAACTCCATTTTTAGGTGAGTGTGTGCGCTTGTTTTCTTTTAAAAAGTGATTCTATTTGTTAGCTGCTTAAATTCTTCACTGACTGAAACCAGTAGGAGTTAGCTTAAGCAAACATGAGAAATTAACAGTATGAGTATGTTGGTGAGCCAGAGCCAGAAATGCCCCCGGACCTCAGAAAAATCCTGGAGCCAGTTACTAGGAAGCGAAAATGGAAACGGAGAGCTCATAGTAGCCTCTCTTGCCCTGTCAGACCTCTCTGTTTTGTTCACCTCTCTCTATCCGTCTGTAGACTGTTACATATGGTCCACACGGTAGTCTATGGACAAGCCACAAATTGCCATAATAACCACTGATAACATGTTAGAGTATGTCCTTTTAGGATTTTTCTTATGAATAAATGCATACTTTTAAACAAAATCAGGAATATATGTTACAGGTTCTTCTAGAACTGATTTGTTATACTTATCAATACGTATATCACAAACGTTTTCCATTTCATCATCTATTTTTCTATATAATCATTTGTAATACCTATCTAGTATTCTACGATATAGATATCCAGTAGTATCCTTCATATCCAATTTGATTAGAATAACTTTTATTTTAAATCAAAACATGCCACACATCATTTATTTTAGATTAAAACATGTAAATCTATGTTTACCTACCAACCTAGAGAAAAGGCTTTGTTCTCATTATAATCCTTCCCCTCTCCCCCAAATATTTTGCAGTTTTCTGCTTTCACCTAACTCATAATGTTTTCTTCTTGTTCTTTTTTTTTTTTTTTGTGGCAGCTCAGCTTTATCCAGTTAGTCTAAAACTGTCCATCTAGGTTTTGAAGAAATAAAACCTTCTTTTCTCATTTCATTGGTCTACATGTTATTTAATTAAATTACATAATTACAATAAAAACTATAGCAGCAAAATATGTTTAAGACCAAGCACAGTTGATTCTTGGTGAGTATACAACACAATTAGTGGGAGTAAAAGTGTGCTGGTTAAAGAGCAGCCTACTAGCTGTGAGCACTCGGCAAGCTTGGGCATTAGACAATAAGTTTACATAAAAAATGGAGAGTTATAGTTAATCTAGGGAGCTATTTAAGTTTTAAAGAACACTTGCACTATACAATAATTTATTTAGCCAATTTCCTATGTTGAATATCTAAAGGATTTTCTTGTTTTCATTATTAAAAGTAAGACATCATTAAATATACATGCCGAGAGTTCTTTGGGCACTTTCACGATTGTTCCCAGAATTTGAACTGCTGGGTAAAATTATACACATTTTAAAGACTTTAAATACACATTATCAAATTGCTCTCCAGAAAGGTTTCTCTGGATTTGATATTTTAAAACACAGTTGAAAATAATATGAGACCTTTTCACAGGAAGTCTAACGAAGCAACCAACTCCGTTTTTCTGCATGTGGCAGGAATTTAAGTCTGATCCTCCTTTTCTTCTAAAACAATGATGTCACCTCTTCCAAGACATGGCAGAAAGACACCTTCCCTTTGTCTTCTGTGACAATAATAACAGTTCCCACAGATGGAATTTATTTTTCATCTAGTAACTCAACCCATTTGGTTTTAGGATGTGGCCAGGAAAAATGAGCCAAAAATGCAAGAGTAAGGCAACTTGATTTTTAGGCTGAGTAGATAGTTTAGCTTTGGGTTTGGCCGGTACAAATAGTTTCCATGGTTTAGAAGTTTTTGTTGTAGCAACAAGTTCCTTGGGCAGCAGTCTGTAAAATACAAGGTCTCCCTGTAAGGAACATTTCGAACTCTGAGAGTGAAAGGATCAGATCAGGTGGTGTCTTGGACTAGTTCTCTGGCATGCCCATCCTACCCCAAGCTCAGGCCAACAGTGAAACAGTCATCAATTTCTCTGAAGAGATTTTCCATTGTTTGGAACTTCCCAGTGGGAGTATTCAACTTGTTAATGTCAACAGAGTTTGAATGGGGGGACACTGGCAGCAGAAGATGACTCAGATTAATATGAAATAACTACATTATGATTAATTTGAAGTAATTGTTTCCCTCTGATCTTCTCCCCAAAATATTTGGAACGGAGAGGTAGATGCCAGAGAAAGCTGAACTCGATCATTCCAAGGATGTTTGTTAGTGCAGATTCTGGCACATGAGGCTTGAGAATGGATATTGAAAACAGAGTCTGGAGGGAATGTTAAGGATGAAGCTGAAACACTTGGCTAAACCAGGTTACCCATCAAAAGAACTGGGCCAATAACAAGAGCCAAGAAACTGGGCCAAAATGAGGGAGTTTGCATAATCAGGAAAACTGGTGAGCCAGTGAAATGACGACTGGGCAAATTCTGCTGAGAGGCAATGGCACTGCCCGTGAGAGCTTTTTATATACTCTTGATACACATTTGTATGGATAAATTGTTTTCATTTAAAAAAGTTGGGATGAAATAAGCCATCAGGGCCTAGAAGATAATGTCTGCAAATGACAGTAGGAAAGTTGGGGAGTTTATTTGAACTGCAGGTTGTAAAAGAAAGGTGGAAGAACAGGGAAGTCAGAGGGACTATTTCTGGCAAGGCAGACATTCCTCAGACCCATAGGTAGGAGGGCAGGAAGAATCCCCGAATCCTTTCTAAATCTTTCTCCCAGTTGCTTATAAAGGCTTGGCATTCCCCAATACAATACAATTTTTTTTTGGGGGGGGGTGGGGGAAATATATACTATTTGAAATTATTTTCAAAATGGTAGATATAAAATAGATATATAAAACATGGATAAGATAAAATGAATAATGATATCATGTCCGTTTAGGTTTTCACTGGCCCATTTTTTCAGAAGTGGACCACTAGATCCTTCTTCCTAGTCTGTGTTCGTCTGGAAGCTCCACTGACACCTGTCCACCATTGGTGACCCTGCTGGTATTTGAAATACTAGTAGCATAGCTTCCAGCATCACAGCAACATGAAAGCCACCACAGTATGACAACTAACAGGTGAGTGGTACAGCCAGAGTGCTCCTTAGAAGCAAGGATGTCGAGACTTCATCTCACTTACCTTGAACATGTTATCAGGAGGGACCAGTCCCTGGAGAAGGGCATCATGCTTGGTAAAGTAGAGGGTCAATAAGAGAGAGAAAGACCGTCAACAAGATGGATTGACACAGTGGCTGCGATGATGGGTTCAAACATAGCAGTGATTGTGAGGATGGCACAGGACTGGGTAGTGTTTCATTCTGTTGCGCTTGTGGTCTCAATGGCAGCTAACAACATCAACAACACCTGGTTTAAGAAAAATAGTTTACCTTTGAAGTTGTTGGGAGACTCTTCCTCCTTCAGAGAAAATTATTATCCTCTTTTCTGTGTTGATACTGCCTTGCCTTTTCTTTAACATTTTCCCTTTTATATTCATCTCTACAAAACATGTTCGGTTTTACCTACATTTGAACTTTGTATAAATGGAATCATACTATATTCTGCAACTTTTAAGAATCAATATTATGTCATGGGATTCATCCATGTTCTTCCATGTGTCTGTAGTTTATTCATTTTCATTGATATATAAAATTGTATTGAATGAATATGTCACATTTAAGATTTTATCCTACAATTGATGGACAGATTATTTCTAGATTTTTGCTATCACTGAACAGTGCTGCTATGAATATTCTTGCTTGTGTCTTGAGCTTTTGTGCAACAGTTTCTATGGACTCATTCTTAGGAGGGGAGATGTGAAATCATAGGTCTGTGAATTTTCAATTTTATTAGAAAATATCAAGTTATTTCCCAAAGTAGTTGCACCAATTTAAAGTCCCATCAGTGGTATATAAGGGTTCTAAACCAAACCTAAAAACCTGTTACCATCGAGTCAATTCCTACTTATAGGGACCCCATAGGACAGAGTGAAACTGCCCCATAGGGTTTCCAAGGAGCGCCTGGTGGAGTCAAACTGCCAACCATTTGGTTAGCAGCTGAGCTGTTAACCACTGCACCACCAGGGCTCCATATGTGTTCTAGTTGCTCCAAATCATCAGTGATACTTGTTATTTTCAGAACTTTCAATTTTTGCTTTTCTGGTAGGCATTAAATAACATTGCACTGTAGTTCTAATTCGCATTCATTTTAATATTAATAAAGTTGATATTTTTCACATTTAATGGCCTATTTTCTCTTTTGTAATATGTCTGTTTGCCCATTTTTCTTTTTTTAATTATAGAATTTCTTTGTATATATCCTGAATATTAATCTTTTCTCAGTTATATTTGATGCAAATGTCTTCTCCCAGCTGGTGGCTTGTCTTTTCACTTTCTTTATGGTATTCTAAATACAGAAGTATTTCGTTTTAATATAATTGGTATTTATAACTTTTTCCCTTTATATTTTGTCCTTTTCAGTCTTATTTTAAAAATATTTTCCTATCTCATGGTCATAAAGATATTCTTCTATGTATTGTTTTTCTTAACATGTTGAAGTGTTGCATTTATCTCTTAAGTCTTTAATTTACTTGGAATGGATTTGATTTGATTTTTTATTATACTTTAGATGAAGGTTTACAGAACAAATAGTTTCTCATTAAACAGTTAGTACACATATTGCTTTATGACAATGGTTGACAACCCCACAACATGTCAACACTGTCCCTTCTCAACCTTGGGTCCCTATTACCGGCTTTCCTGTCCCCTCCTGCCCTCTAGTCCTTGTCCCTGGGCTGTTGTGCCCCATTAGTCTCATTTTGTTTTATGGGACTGTCTGAGCTTTGGCTGAACGGTGAACCTCGGGAGTGACTTCATTACTGAGCTAAAACGATGTCCGGGGACCATACCCTCGGGGATTCTCCAGTCTCTGTCAGGCCAGTAATAAGCCTGGTCTTTTTTTGTGAGTTAGAATTTTGTTCTACATTTTTCTCCAGCTCTGTCTGGGACCGTCAGTTATGCTCCCAGTCAGAGCAGTCAGTGGTGATAGCCGGGCACCATTTAGTTGTACTGGACTCAGTCTGGTGGAGGCCATGGTAGTTGTGGTCCATTAGTCCTTTGGACTAATCTTTTCCTTGTACCTTGTTTTCTTCATTCTCCCTTGATCCCGAAGGACTGAGACCAGTGGAGTATCTTAGATGGCTGCTTACAGGCTTTTAAGACCCCAGATGCTACTCACCAAGGTAGAATGTAGAACATT
>NW_004443946.1:3029990-3031874 GCF_000243295.1 Trichechus manatus latirostris
TCAATTGAGATGATCATGTGATTCTTTTCTTTCCTTTTATTTATGGGGTGGATTACATCGATTGATTTTCTAATGTTGCACTATCCTTGCATACCTGGTATGAATCCTACTTGGTCATGGTGTATTTTTTTTTTATATGATGCTGAATTCTGATGGCTAGATTTTTGTTGAGAATTTTTGCATCTATATTGATGAGAGATATTGGTCTGTAATTTTCTTTTTTTGTGGTGTCTTTGCCTGGTTTTGGTATCAGGATTATGCTGACTTCATAGAATAAATTTGGAAATGTTGCTTCCTTTTCTATGTTCTGAAATAGTTTAAGTAGTACTGATATAAGCTCTTCTGTGAATATTTGGTAGAATTCTCCAGTGAAGCATTCTGGGCCAGGGCTTTTTTTTGTTGGAAGGTTTTTTTTTTTTTTCTTAATTACCTTTTCAATCTCTTCTCTTGTTATGAATCTGTTCAGATTTTCAACATCACTTTGTTGTAGTTTGGGTAGATAGTGTATTTCAAGAAATTTATCCATTTCCACTAGGTTTTCAAATTTGTTGGAGTATAGTTTTTCATAATACTCTGTTATGATCCTTTTTATTTCAGATGGGTCTTTTGTACTGTCCCCCATTTAATTTTGTATTTGGGTTATTTGTGTCCTCTTCTGTTTTCCTTTTGTCAGTCTGGCCAGTGGTTTGTCGATTTTGTTGATCTTTTCAAAGAACCAGCTTTTGGTCTTGTTGATTCTTTCTATTGTTTTTCTATTCTCTATTTCATTTATTTCTACTCTGATCTTTATTATTTCCTTTCTTCTGGTGGCTGTGGGCTTTTTTTGCTGTTCTTTATTTGTTCAGTTCTGTAGTTAATGTTTTGATTTTGTCCCTTTCTTCTTTTTTGATGTGTGCATCCATTACTACAAATTGTCCTCAGAAGACTGCCTTTGCTGTGTTCCAAAGGTTTTGGTATGATGTGTTTTCATTCTCGTTTGATTTTTTGAATTCCATCTCTGATTTCTTCTATTACCCAGTGGTTTGTAAGCAGGGTGTTATTCAGTTTCCATGTAATTGATTTTTTTCCTTGCTCTTCCTGTTGTTAATTTCTATCTTGATGGCATTGTGGTCAGAGAAGATACTTTGAATTATCTCAACATTTTGGATCTTGTTGATGATTGCTCTGTGGCCTAAGATGTGGTCTATTCTGAAGAACATTCCATGTGCATTGGAAAAGAATGTGTACTTTGCAGCTGTTGGATCGAGTGTTCTATATATGTCTATGAGGTCAAGCTGGCTGATAATGCCCTTTAGGTCTTCTGTATCTTTGTTGAGTTTCTTTCTAGATGTTCTGTCCTTTACCGAGAGTGGTGTGTTGAAGTCTCCTACTGTTATTGTGGAAGTGTCAATTTCCCTTTTCAGTGCCATTAGAGTTTGTTTATGTATTTTGGACGCCTGTCATTGAGTGCATAGATGTTTATTATCGTTATGTCTCCATGATAGATCATCCCCTGAATCATTATATAGTGTCCTTCTTTGCCTTTTATGGTGGATTTTGTTTTACAGTCTATTTTATCTGCAATTAGTATTGCCACTCCTGCTCTTTTTGGTAGCTGTTTTCTTGATATACATATATTTTTCCATTCTTTGATTTTTAATAAATTTACATCTTTGTTTCTAAGGTGTGTCTCTTGTAGACAGCATATTGATGGATCCTGAGTTTTTATCCATTCGATCATTTTTCACCTCTTTATGGATGCATTAGACCATTTACATTCAGTGTAATTATTGATAGATGTGAGTTTATTGCTGTCATTTATAGTGCTTTTTTGTTGTAGTGCGACATTTCCTTTGTTCCTCTTACTCTCCTGTGCTGAATTTCTTTTGTTTGTGTATTTTTTTT
>NW_004443946.1:3031974-3050491 GCF_000243295.1 Trichechus manatus latirostris
TCCTAGGTTTGAACCAGTTTATTATTACTTGGTATTGCCTTGCCTTCCTTTCCATTAAAAGGTTCTATACCTACACCATTTATTCCCGCGTTTATTGTTCTTATGTTGTTGTCATTTACAGATTAACCTCTCTGGTTCCCTGTTGTAATTCTTTTGGTTTTGGATAGTCCTTGAGAGTTCATTTCCTAGGTTGGTATCTGGCTAATATGATCCTGCATACTATATTCAGCCTGTGGTCTGACGTTTGTTCTCAGATTGAAGGACTCTCTTTAATAGTTCTTGTAAGTTTGGTTTGGTTTTTACATAGTTCCTTAATTTCTCTGTATCTGGAAATGTCCTAATTTCACCATCATATTTGAATTGAGAGTTTTGCAGGATATATTAATTTTGGGTGGTAATTTTTTTCTTTCAAGGTTTTATATATGTCATCCCATTGCCTTCTTGCCTGCACGGTTTCTGCTGAATAATCTGAGCTTAGTCTTATTGTTTCTCCTCTGAATGTGACTTTTTTTTTTTTTTCCCTCAAACTGCTCTCAGGATTCTTTGTCTTTGGTTTTAGTGAGTGTGATTATGATAAGCCTTGGTGATTTTCTTTCGAGATATCTCCTATATGGGGTTTGTTGAGCTTCTTGGATGGTCAGCTTTTCATTTTTCATGATATTGAGGAAGCTTTCTGTCAGCAGTTCTTCAATGATCCTCTGTATTTTCTGTTTTCTCCCCCTGTTCTGGAACTCTGATCACTCAAAAATTTTTGCTTTTGATTGTATCCCACATAATTCTCAGGGTTTCTTCATTCTTTTTTTCTGATTTTTCCTCAAACAGAGTTGTATCCAAGTGTTTGTCTTCAATTTAACTGATCCTGTTTTCTGTCATTTCAAATCTGCTCCTCAGCCCTTCTATAGCACTGTCCATTTCTGAAAACTTTTTGTTTATCTTTTGGATTTCTAATTGTGGTTTTTGTGTGATTTCTAGTTGTGAATTTATTTTAGCATTTTGTTCCTTTATTATTTTCCTGAACTCTTCCATTTTTTTGTTTGTCTTTTTCAGTAATTTGTCTGCCTTTTCCATGGATTTGTCTATTTTTTCCTCCATTTTTTCTGCTTTTTGCTTCAGCTCTTAGATAGCTCTGAATATTAGAGATTTGCATTCCCTGTCAGGTAATTCTAGTGCCTTTTCTTCTACCAGAAAGTCATCTGATGTTTTATTTTGGACACCTACTGGAACCATCCTGTCCTGTTTTTGTACATGTTTTGTATTGTCTGCTGTTTTGGGGGCATTCAGTAGTTATTTTTCTCATTTATTGCTTGTAGATTTGTTTGTTTCATCCTTTTTTTTTTTATTTTGGCTATGTCTGAGCAGGAGGGCTGTGTGTCCTGTGTTGTTTGCTCGTTAAGAAAAACAAAAATAAAAAGAAGAAAAAGGGTAAAAGAAAAAAATGAATAAATAAAAATTAGAAAAGAAAGAAAGTAAAAAAAGCCCCCAGGGATCCCACTGGTGTGGCTGTGTTCCCAGGCCATGGAGTACAGCCTGGCTAGAAGGGGTAGAGGTGTCACACAGTGCCTAGTATTCAGGAGATAGGAAGAGAAGGTAAGTATAGAGATGAGAAAGTGAGAAATGAAGAAAGACAAAAAGGGAAAAAGAGAGAGCAGAAAACAAAATTAAAAAAAAAAAAAAGAAAGAAAGAAATGCTCCCAGGGATCCCACTGCGCATCTGCACAGACTAAGGGAGTAGCTCCCAAGCCGCATAGTACTGCCTGGCTAGAAGGGGCTCCCAAGCAGAGATAAGAAAAAGAAAACCAACAAATCAGAACAAACAATCAAACAAAAAAAAGCCCTGGGGATCCCACCAGTGTGGCGGCACGGGCCGGGAAGAAGTTTCACAGTCGAGCAGTGTTTCACAGCCTTTCAGGAAGATGCAAAGATGGCACACGGAGCAGGAATTTGAGAGAAAGAAGGGGGAGGTAGTGAGAGTTAAGGAAGAAATCAAAAGAAGAGGAAAAAAGCAACATCAGCAGCCAACAAATGGCACTCAGGAAGCTGGCCAGTGCAGGCAGGTGGAATCCAAGTGGCACTGAGTTGAAGCCGGTGCTTCCCGGCCAAGAGACTGTGGCCACAGGAGGCAGAGGAGACCGAGTGGGGGTGAAGAAGTGTAGGGGGTGGGAAAGCATATATCACTGATTTCCAGTTGTTCTGTCTCCTACTGGAAGCTCCTTGAAGCTGCTTTCTCGTACCCCCTGCTCACCAATCTCCAATATGAGTCCAAGATGGAGGATCCGTGCTGCTTTAGCTGATGGGGACCTCTGCATGTATCTCTTCTCGCTCTCTGTTCTCTGTCAGTTTCTTATTCCATTCGGCGGTTGGCTGAGGTCCTTATCTTTTCATTTGATGCTTAGGGTTTCAGGATTGATGTTTGTCTCTGTTTGACTTAACTTTTTGGATCTTTGCTGTGGAGGGACGGCATGGTGCTTATGTCTACAGTGCCATGTTGCCCTCTAGAATGGATTTTTATAGAAGCTATGAAGTAAAGATCCAACTTGGTTTGTTTTCCTTATTGATAATAAATTGTTCAAGTACAGTTTTTTTTAATTTAATTTTATTTTATGTCTGTCCTTTCTTTACGGATCTGGGATGCTCTCTCGGCCATAAACTACATGCGTTGTTAGGCTTTGTCCCTGGCTCATATTCCAGTGCTTTCATTGATAAAGCTATATAATAATCCTTGATATCTGATTAGGTATATTCCTCCATTCCCAACCCAATTCTTCTTCAGGATTATCCTCAGTACTTTTAGCTCTTTGTACTTTCACATGCATTTTAAACACAGGTTGCCTACTATATACATTCTCATGTACATATAAAAGGCAAATCTCCTGAGATTTTTCATTTAAATTACATTAAATTAATAGATTTTAGGAGAACTGTCTTCTTTACAATATTGAGTTAATTCATAACATGATCTAGCTCTACATTTATTTATCTTTTAAATAATATTTTGTATTTTTCTCTATGAAGTGCTTGTGCAGTTTTTGCTAGAAAAATTGTTTTATATTTTTGATGTTATTATAAATAGTATTTTAAAAATAACACTTCAGAACTCTTTAACATTTATAAATAGATTTTTGTAACTAATAAGCTTATAAAGTCTTACTAGTTCTGATAATTTACTGAGGATTCTTTGCAGGTTTCTACATAGATGATCATACTAACTGCAATTAAATTGAATTTTAATTTTTAAATTTCTACCTTTTCTAGCACTGGCTAGCACATTCAATAATGAAGTAAATGTATAATGTAATTTACCACATTGTGTTAACTGACTTTCTAATTTTACACCAACTTAATGGTATAAGGATAAACCCGAGTGGATCATAATGTAACATTCATTTTATACGTTATTGGATTCAGTTTAATATTTTGTATGGATTTTATAGTTATGTTCATAAATAAGATTGGTATGTAATTTTCTTTTCTCATACTTTCCTTGTCAGGTTTGGGTAGCAAGATAGTACTAGCCTCATAAGATGAGTTGGAAAGTATTTCCTCTTTTTCAGTATTTTGGAATGGTTTGTGTAATTGGAATTTTTTGTTTCTTGAATGTTTGGTAGAATTTGCTAGTGATGCCATTGGGCCTGGACTTTTATCTGTGGGAAGAATAAATTTCTTTAACGGTTATAGAATTATTCAGGTTTTCTATTTCTTCTTGAGTCCTTTTTGGTAAGTTACATTTTTCTATGAATTTGTCTGTTTCAGCTAAAGTTTCAAATACATTGGCATAAAGTTGTTTGTAATATCCTGTAATTATCTGTTCAATCCCTTCATCAACTGAACATTTTTCATTCTTAATATTGCTTTTTGTGCCTTATATCACAATTTCTCCATTTGTCTATTTTATTGTACTTTTACAAAATTGACTTTTTTGTTATTTTATTGTGTTTATTTCCATTTTATTAATTTCTCCTCTTTATTATTTTTTTCTTTCTACTTCCTCAAAGTGTATTCTGTTGCTGTTTTTCCAGTTTTTAAGTTGATGCTTAGATCATTAATATTTAGATTTTCTTCTTTTCTCATATGTATATTTAAGGGTGCTACCTAATTTTGCTATATAATATTTTCAAAAATTTGATTTAAAATGTTTTCTAACTTTCACTTTGATTTCTTCTTCAATGTACAAGTCATTTACGTGTGCTTATTAATTTCCAAGCATGTGGGTTTTCCTTTAATTACAATATTATTGTTGATTTCTAGCTTAATTGCTTTGTTATTAGAGAACATGTAATGTGCTTAATGACCCATTTAATTTAGTCTATTAGCCTAACTGATATATGTGTGCTTTGGCAATTTGTATATTTCAAGGAATATTTGTATTTTATCTATCAAATTTATGGGCATACAGTTGTTTGTAGTATTCCCTGATTATCCTTTTTAATGACTGTAGAATCTGTAGTGATGTCCCCTATTTTGTTCCTGATATTTGTAATTTGTGTTCTCTCTCTTTGTCTCTCTACCTGTCTGGCTAAAGGCTTATCAATTGTATTGGTATTTTCAAAGATCTAGCTTTTGGTTCCAAGAATTTTTCCCTGTTGGTTTTCTGTCCTCGGTTTCATTAAATTCTGCTCTCATCTTTATTATTTCCTTACTGATGCTTCGTTTGATTTAATTTGCTCTTCTTTTTGTAGTTTGTTAATGTGAGAGCTTAGATCATTGATTTGAAACATTTCTTCATTTATAATATAAGCATTTTAATGATATAAATTTCCCTCTAAGCACTGCTATAGCTGCATCTAACAAATATTGATATTTTGTAGCTTTTGTTTTCATTCTTTTAAAAATGTTATCTAATTTCTCTTTTGAATTCCCCTTTGATCTACATGTTATTTAGAAGCATGTTGTTTAATTTCTAGTTATTTGAGAATTTTCCAGATATCTTTCTTTTATTGGTTTCTAGTTTAATTCTGTAGTGGCTAGAAAACATACTTCATTTATTACATCTCTCTTCTGAATGACCTAGGTAGCATGAAGCCACATAAAATCTGGCTATGGTTAATAATACTCAAGGGAGAATTTTTCTTTTCCCATCATTCCAACAGATTGAAACATAATTTTTCTTACATTTCACAAGAGTGGGGACAGGTTTATTTGTAGTTCACCCCTTAACTGAACACGTAGCTCACGTGAACCCCAGCTTTAAATGGGGATCTCTTATTAGCTTCCTTACTCTCTTGGGTAAAATGCTTTGTCTCTTCCTCCCTGAACCCTCTGAGACATGAAACTAATACTCAGTTTTACCTGATTTTGGAAAATCCCTCAGGGAAAAAGCTCTGCTTATCTTTTTGACTTCTTATTTAAGTTTTTGGCTTCAGAGAATTTCTTGTTCTCTGGACAGCTCATCAGTCAACTTAAGAAGATGATAGAAGACATTTTATCCAGAATTTCTAGTTGTTTCTAGCAGTGGAATTGACCAGGGTATCTAATCCACCATGCTGCCAGAAATGGATGTCAACTTCACTCCTTTAACTTGAGGCTTTGATCCCTGTTAAAGTGCAGATGCTCATGGTTTAAATAACAATGTTAAGACAGTATTTCTCAGTGTCATCTCAAGGACACCTCTATAAAAATTGTCTGGCATGCTTGTTAAAATGCTGATCATAAGTCACATCTCATACTTCCTGGAAACAATTCTTGGGGTGGAGAGAGGAAAATTTTTTATTAAGTGTTGCTTGCAATGGAGAACCACTTTGTTAAGTTGTTGTCTGTCTTTCATGCTGTTGTACAAATTAGTTACAGATCCTTTTCTGAAACAACTTTTCCTGACAAAAAAGCTTAGGAATACTTGATATATGGAGGAAAAAGCCTTCCTGATATTGGTATGAGAAAAATTGGCTTTTCTCTATAAGGAATCCAGCATTCACTCATTCCATTTCCCTGACTCCTGCAATGGGGATATTGCCTCCTATTTTTTCCTTTAGCTACATATTATTTAGTGTCATACCCAGTGGTTTGTCATACCCAGTGGTCTTGTTTACTAGATTTTCTTGAGACCATCCAAGGAAGTGTAAAGGAGGCTCATTTTTTCAGTCACTTTATAGAGAAAACATGGAGCTTCAGAAAGGCTAAATTGCTTATCCTTCTAGAAAGAAAAAGAAGAAAAACTTTAAACTTCCTTATAAAAATATATTTTAACATAATTCCAATTATTCTTTTAGGAGAAATTCTTTGAAATGGGAAGACTCCCTGGCTCCCAATAAAAACTGCTTTATTAACTTGATTATAAAAAAAATAATACCAGGTCAATGTTAAATATGTGCAGACACTTCAGAAAGATTTAAAAAGACATTAAAATCACCTCCAATCCACCACCCAGTACAAACCATGGTTAAACATTTTATATTTTGTCAGACTATTTTCTTATGTATACAAACACTTTTTTATTTTTCAAAAACAATCATTCTATACATGTTCTTTTATAATCTGATTTTTTAATCAACACTTTATTGTGGCTACCTTCTGTCTTAAGCTGGGTTCTCTAGGGAAGCAAAATCACTGAGGTGTATATAAGTAAATATATATAGAGAGAGATTTATTTCAAGAAAATGGCTCATGAAGTTGTGGAGGCTTGCAAGTTCCAAATCCATGGGTCAGTCGTCAGGCTGGAGGCTTCACCTGACTCATGTGGTTGCAGGGGCTGATGAACCCAAAATTGCAGGTCAGATGGCACACTGATGGCTCATGGGACTGTGGGAGCTGGTGAATCCCCAAATCTGCAGGTCAGATGGTAGGCTGCTGGCTCATATTCCAAGAACTAGAGGTCAGATGATGACAAGTTGGATGCAGGATCGAGAGAGAGAGTTTTGCCAGGACATCCATATGTATTAGATGTAGGCCAGACCCCCAAGAAAACTCCCCTTATATCAGATCACAAAATAGAGGATAATTACATAATACTGAGAATCATGGCCTAGCCAAGCTGACATATAACATTAACCATCACACCTTCTTAGGTGTGTAAATGTGAATCTGCATCATCTTTTCAGAAAATTGCATAGTACACCCACACCTCACTTAATGACATGGCTAGGTTTCAAAGACCAGGTCATTATGTGAAAATCGGTGTTATGCAAATATGAAGGATGACTACATCAGATTACAAAATGGAGAATGACTACATCATTACATAACTGCCAAATTACATCATTACATAACTGCCAAACCACTGAGAATCATGGTCCAGCCAAGTTGACACATAACCTTAACCTTCACAGCCGGTGTTACTCTTGCCTTGCACCTCAGCATTCATTACTGCCAGATGTACATCATTAAGGTGCAAAATAGTCTGACAGAAGACTTTTTACTATTACCATAAATGCGAAATGTCAGATAACGAGATAGTCGATAAGTGAGGAGTAGGTGTATTTCATTGGTGTTGTACGCAGTGTGCTTAGCGCTTAGCAGAATGCATGAAACTAGCAGGTTTTTCATTTGTTCATTCAAGAAAATATTTCTTACCCAGCTTTCCATACTTGTAGCTCCTCCTAGGCAGGAGGAGCTGTGTTTGCGGAAAGGGCAGCCATTAGTCATCCATGTTTTATACCATTTGTTCCCTCACATCCACACTCATTGCTCTTTGGATGAAGGGTAAACCAAACAACAACACCCATAAAAACCCAAACTGTTGGTGTTGAGTCAATTTTGACTCATGACAACCTCAAAGAGTAGAACTGCTCCACAGGGTTTTCTTGGCTATAATCTTTATGGAAACAGATCATCAGGCCTTTCTTTTGTGGCACCACTGGGTGAGTTCAAACCCAATCTTTAGGTTAGTAGTCAAGCGCAAACAGTTTGTGTCACCCAGGGCCTATGAGATGTAAGCAGAGGCCCAAAAATAGCCAGACTACAGGCAGGCCAGTGACCTAAGATGTGGTCTTATAAACCAAGGATAAGCTGGCTAATTAGATTCTATTTCTTAATAATTTGAATTCTGGAATACCCAGAGAAAGAGGCAATTAGGAGAAGGAGCAGAACTGAAAAAGTTATGTTATAATGCAGCACTGAAAATATCATAAAGGACCAAGTTTAGGGCACATTCATAAAAAGGCAAACACTGAGTTAGAAAAAAGACACAGAGATGAGGAAGCCACTTGGTGGCATGCAGAAAGTAGTCAGTGGAAGTTAGCTGCATTAGTGAGACCCTATAGGACAGAGTAATACTGCCCCATAGGGTTTCCAAGGATTGGCTGGTGGATTTGAACTGCTGACCTTTTGGTTAACAGCCAAGCTTTTAACCACTATGCCACCAGGGCTCCTCATAGTTGACCACTAGAGCAAAATCCACAAATTCAAGCTGCTCGTTTAGGTCACTTTCCACTTAGCCTAGAGGTGGCCCAATTCTGCTATGGCCCTATTGTTAAATTTCTGTTAGATTCCATCTCCCAGGACTCTCTGATTCCTTTTAATTCCACTCATCAATTAATCCACCAATAGCTTGATAGTTTGAGTAAGTCTCTGTCCCCTGAAACCTAAAGAATGAACACAATCATTTTGATCATTTAGACTCAAGAGTTACTTAAGAGGATAGATTTTGGTCTTAGGTTTTATACTGTACATCTGTGTGTGTGTGTGTGTGTGTGTGTGTGTGTGTGTGTATTTCTCACTACGTAGTCTATATATTTTTCTCATTCATATACATATATAATTCATATATACATGAAGTATTCTATGGGAAAAATATTGAATGATGCAGGAAGCATCAAAAGCAGATGGAAGGAATACACAGAGTCACTGTACCAAAAAGAATTGGTCTATGTTCAACCATTTCAGGAGAAATAATCAAGAATCGATGGTACTGAAGGAAGAAATCCAAGCTGCACTGAAGGCATTGGCATAAAACAAGGCTCCAGGAATTGATGGAATGCTAATTGAGATGTTTCAACAAATGGATGCAGCACTGGAGGTGCTCACTCATCTATGCCAAGAAATTTGGAAGACAGCTACCTGGCCAACTGCAAGAGATCCGTATTTGTACTCATTCCAAAGAAAGGTGATCCAACAGAATGCAGTAATTATCGAACAATATCATTAATATCATACGCATGTAAAATTTTGCTGAAGATCATTCAAAAGCGGTTGCAGCAGCACATCGACAGGGAACTGCCAGAAATTCAAGTTGGATTCAGAAGAGGATGTGAAACAAGGGATATCATTGCTGATGTCAGATAGATTTTGGTTGAAAGCAGAGAATACCAGCAAGATGTTTACCTGTGTTTTATTGACTATGCAAAGGCATTTGACTGTGTGGATCATAACAATTTATGGATAATATTGCAAAGAATGGGAATTCCAAAACACTTAACTGTGCTTATGTGGGACCTGTACATAGACCAAAAGACAGTCTTTGGAACAGAGCAAGGGGATACTACATGGTTTAAAATTAAGAAAGATGTGCTTCAGGGTTGCATCCTCTCATCATACTTATTTAATCTGTATGCTGAGCAAATAATCCGAGAAGCTGGACTATATGAAGAAGAATGTGGCATCAGGATCGGAGGAAGTCATTTAACAACTGCGATATGCAGATGACACAACCTCGCTTGCTGAAAGCAAAGAGGACTTGAAGTACTTATTGATGAAGATCAAAGACTATAGCCTTCTGTATGGATTACACCTCAACATAAAGAAAACAAAAATCCTCACACAACTGGACCAATAAGCAACATCATGAAAAATGGAGAAAAGATCGACTTTGTCAAGGATTTCATTTTACCTGGATCCACAATCAATGCCCATGGAAGCAGCAGTTAAGAAATCAAATAATATATTGCATTGGGTAAATCTGCTGCAAAAGATCTCTTTAAGTGTTAAAACCAAAGATGTCACTTTGAGGACTAAAGTTGCCCTGACCCAAGCCGTGATATTTTTAATCACCTCACATGTATGTGAAAGCTGGACAATGAATAAGGAAGACTGAAGAAGAATTGATGCCTTTGAATTATGGTGTTGGTGAAGAATACTGAATATACCATGGACTGCCAGAAGAACAAACAAATCTTGTCTTGGAAGAAATACAGCCAGAGTGCTCCTTGGAAGTGAGGATGGCAAGACTTCGTCTCACATACCTTGGACATATTATCAGGAGGGAGCAGTCCCTGGAGAAGGACATCATGCTTGGTAAAGTAGAGGGTCAGTGAACACGAGGAAGACATTCAATGAGATGGATTGACACAGCGGGCTTTGCAACAATGGTCTCAAACATAACAATGATTGTGAGGGTGGCTCAGGACCAAGCAGTGTTTCGTACTATTGTAAATGGTGTTGTTAATGAGTTGGAACCAACTCAGTGGCACCTAACAATAGTAGCACAGATAGTCCCCCACTTAGGACAATTTACCACAAACCCCACTTTTGACAGTCTGCTTTTCAGTACATTTTATCATTAGTAATATGTACTACATACAGTGTTGCACCAGTTTATTTGCTGATGTTATCAGTCTCAGATGTTCACTCACAGATGTTCAAAGATTGGATTTATAAAGATACTGATAATAAAAGGTAATAATAATGAAAACTTAAAAAAAAAAAAAAGGAGAGATATTCAACTTACACCAGAACTGACTTACAATGGAGTCAGTGGAATTGAACACCATCATAAGTCAGGGGCTACCTGTGTGTATGTGTATATATGTATACATATACATGTACATACATATGTGTGTGTTTGGATTTTTTTTTTTTGTTTAAATATCTTTTTTTTTTCTAGTTTCACTGCAACAGGGTTAGCAAGTGTGACTTGTATAGTCTCGGTTTTTGGAAATATGCATTCTCCTTTGTGTAATAAAATATATGTTCTATTCATGCTCAAAGGAATATGCATTCTCAGCTTGAAGGTACAATATTCTGCCCACATTTTAAATTAACTTATTAAGTATATTATTTAACTCTACCTTGATTTTTTAAAATAATCTTTATTTTTGGCTTCCTGATCTGACAGGAACTAAAAAGCAGCTTGTTAAAGTCTTCACTACTGTACTATTTTGGACCATCTTTTGTTCTTATGCTTCCCATTGTCACTTTATATCATTTAATGTAATTCATGTCCTTAAGTGGTTTTTCTATTTAATGTCTATTGCCTTGATACCTTTTGTCTGATGTTAATATGGCCACCTCGCTTTCTTTTGTGTGTATTTTTTATGTACCTTTACTCATCCTTGTATTTTTAACTTTTCCGAGTCCCATTTTTTTAAAGATGTTGTTCTAGTTTTGTTTGACCCTATCTGAAATTCTCTGGAATTAATAGAGTGAGTTCAGATGCTGTCTAGCCAACTCCAAGCCCATTTCATTTTCTTCCTGGGACCACAGTTTCCATTGCTGTTAGGGGTTGCTGTGTGACTGTGTTCTGGTTAATAGAACATGGTGAAAGTGATGTGCATCACTTCCCAGGCGTAATTCCTTTGTGCTTTCCCAGTCTGCATGACAATGTCCGAGTCAAACTTGAAAACCACAGGTGGAAACGGCAGAGCCTCTATCAGTCTGAGTTCCTGAGTCACCACATGGAGCAGAGCCCCTCTACTACCAATTGGACTATATATATATATATATATACTTTTATTAATACTTTTATTATGTAAAGCCACTCAACCACTAATCTCACAGCAGCTAATATGAACTAATACAAGAAGTAGTAAACAAAGTAGGGTTCTGACTTAATAAAAACAAATACATAATCCGTTGCTATCGAGTTGACTCCGACTCACAGTGACCCTATAGGACAGAGTAGAACTGCCCCATCAGGTTTCCAAGGCTGTAATCTTTATGGAAGCAGATTGCCACATCTTTCTCCCATGGAGTGGCTGGTGGGTTTGAACCTCTGATCTTTCAGTTAGCAGCCGAGTGCTTAACCACTATGCCACTAGGGCTCCTTACTAAAATATATAGTACTGTCTTAAAAGTTGGGGAATGGGCAGCAAGGAAACTCATATTGAAGGCTAGGAGTATGGAGCACATGATTTACAGTGGCAAAATATTTGGGAAAATTTTTTGGTGATAACTTATATGGGAGATAAAATGCCCACTGAGCCCATAATTCTAGAGGAAAAATTTGAATAAAGGAAGGTTCATAGTATATGCTAGTTGACAGCGGCTACATCTTGTAAGGTTTTATTTATTTATTTTAATTTTTTTACTGTGCTTTATGTGAAAGTTTACAGAGCAAATTAGTTTCCCATTTGATAGTTTGTACATAAAGTGGTGTTCCATGACATTGGTTGCACTCTCCACAATGTGTCAGCACTCTCCCCATTCCCGCTCTGGGTTCTCTGTAAGGTTTTAGAGGAAAGAGATCAGCTCAAGTAACAACAGCTTCCTTGAAAGGAGAATTAAAAGAGTCTAGAAATTTGAACAGTAGGAAAAACTGCCACTAGAGCCCAAACTGCATGAAATCAGATTGAGAAAAGATTTTGAGAGGTGAAGACTCTTCACGACTCAGCCCCAAGGCAAAGGACTCGTTCAGGATGTAGTATTCCCCTCCAAACCTCCAAAACTAGTCATCATTAAGTTGAGAAAGAGTGAAAAGGAGTTGAATGATGAAAAAATAAATTAGGCTCGAGCATTATGTCTAGGAAAGAAATCAGTGTGTGGTTACTGACACATGGAACTTCCGGAAGCAAATAAATTAGAAGCTATGAAAGGTTTTGAGAGAGTTGTCTAGCCAAAGAATCAGTAGCCAGGATGCTATTAGAAAACTCCTGTCTGATCTTAAACTGGAGGACTGGTGGATGGAGACTGACATACCATTTTCATGATATAGCAGCTTGAGGAGAGGGGTCAAAGAGTTGCCATGCACAGTCCGCCCTAAAAACAAACAAACAAACAAACAAAAAAAACCATTGCTGTTGAGTTGATTCCGACCCATAGGGGACTATTTCCAGGCAGTTTCTGCCATGTTTGGTGAAGCTGCTATTAGAAGAGGCCAGAGTTCTGAACATGGTTTGCTATCTGGCCCAACCTACTTTCCTGCGAACAGGGCAAGAGTCTCACAGGATTAGGGAGGAGGCCCATGGCTGCAGGCTTTCTCTTCACTTTGGCTATACTTGGCCACAGACCTTCTGAGTAGCTTCTGCATAATGCTACTAATCTGTAGCAGGAAAGAGGGTTCAAGGGAGTGGGCCTCATCCATCCCTCAGCTGTCTTTCAACCTTAGCCCTTGTACCTCTAAATTTAGGAGTGTTACTAAGATTCCCTGAGGCTCCCTTTCCTTCTTTCTTGCAAAATCCTGTTCCTTTCATGAAAGAAGTTTCTAATCACCACCTGGGGCTTTCCTTTAATTTGCTTCCATCTGATATCTATCAAAGATCCCTGGATCCCACAAAAGTTTTGTGCTTAACAACTAACCTAAACGTTGGTGGTTCAAACCCACCCAGTGGTGCCACGAAAGAAAGGCCTGGTGATCTGCTTCCGTAAAGATAGCCAAGAAAACCTAGTGGAGCAGTTCTACTTTGTAACACATAGGGTCGCTATGAGTTGGAATCAACTTGACAACAATAGGCTATTCCTTGGAGTCATGACATGCTCATTACTCTCTTTCCTGGTTTCCAGGATTGATGTAGGTTTCCCCTTATTTTAATGTTCTTTTGATAATTTTAGTCGTGATCTGGAAGAGAGATATTTAGATGGCTTTGTTTTAAGTACTTATCTTACCAGAGTCTATTACTGGTATCCTTAGAAAGAGGATACTGAGTATGTGTTAACTTTTTTCCCATGAACCAATTTCATCATCATAAACCTGAATTATTCACTTCTGCTATAAATCAGGATCTACCAACATACATAGTTCTGTTTGTTATTTCACTAAATGACCTTAGAAAATTATTTTTCCCCTAACTTATCATTATCATCATCAGCAGAAATAGTAATGATTTATTGAGCATTCATTATATAATGGGCCAAAGATTGCAAATGGCATTTAGGAAATGATATTTACATACGTTTTAATGTTCATGAACAATTTCCTATGCTATAATTAGGACAATAATTAAACCAATATAATCTATTGAAAATTCATTAAAAAACAAGCACGCAGAAAAAGGAATGATTGCAACTAATGATAAATTCTATGAAGGAAATCAATAGGGTGAAGTGAGAGAGGACAAGAGGGAGGGACCTACTCAGTTAAAGTGGTCTGGGAAGAATTCTTCGGGGAGAATTTACCATTTCATATTGGGCAACGTTTCAATGACGAAGTGAAGTCAAGTAGGCAAATCATCTTTTAATCACTTTTGCACTTCTGGAGAGAACCCAAACCTGCTGCTGTGGAGTCAATTCCAACACACAGTGACCCTATAGGAAAGAGTAGAACTGCCCATGGGGTTCCCAAGGCTGTAAATCTTTAGGGAAGCAGACTGCCACATCTTTCTCCCACCAAGTGGCTGGTGTGTTCGAACTGCCAACCTTCTGGTAAGCAGTCGAGTGCTTTAACCACTGCGCCACCTGGGCTCCTTCCTGGAGAAAAGATGTTCACAATGCTGAACAGAAGGCCAGTGCCCTCTTGGTAAGCTTATTTTCCCCACAGCACAGGTGGTTGTCGTTAGGGCTGTTCACAGATATTTCCTTCCAGAAACCTAGTCTGATTGTACGTCACTGCCCTTTGGAAGGAGCCTTGGTGGCACAGTGGTAATAAGCTCCGCTGCTAACCAAAAGGTCGGCAGTTCAAATCCACCAGCTGCTCCTTGGAAACCCTACGAGGCAGTTCTACCCTGTCCTATGGGGTCTCTATGAGTCTGAACAGACCCAATGACTACAGGTTTGATTTTTTGCTTTTGGCCCTTTGGAAGCTGGGTGTGGCCGCATGATTTGCCTTGACCAATGAGATGTGAGCAATGTGTTGCTTCTGGGAGGAAGATTTTAGAGCTCCCAATTCCCAATAGCTACCTTCCCATCTGCCATTGTGGTGAACAAGGAAGCACATGTTGAGATGAAGCCTTGTCAGGCTGGGTCCCTGGGTCAGTATGGCAATAAGCAGAGTTCTCTGCCAATCTGCCTTAGTCATTCAGTGTAAGTGAGGTAGAAACCTTTGTTGTGCTAGGCCACTGGGATTCTGGAGTTGTTAGCTTACTCTGACTGATTCAGCACGTTAGTTTCAAGATCAAAAGGATCCATTCGTTTCTAGGAGCTGCCTCCTCCTCCACATTCTCACAAGTTTCTAAGCTTCCTGTTCTCACTGCAGAGCCACAGTGACTGTTTCCCTATCTGGATGCAGGTAAGACTATTGCTCTGTGAAGGAGCCATGTGTTGTAGCCCTCTCAGCTTGACAAGTCCACCTGCCACAGAGGAGGCTGCTTCTTACCTCAGGGGTAGCTGTTCTTGCATGGGGACATTGAGTCTTGGTCACTTTTGTGTGGTGGGGTTACTAGGAGCAGAAGCATTTGCCATGGCACAGGAACTGATCTCTTGAGATGACTCACCTGCTCTCTTTTCACCTCAGAGCAGCTTTCCATCTTCTCCTCACCTCTTAGTGGTGGTGCTTAAATGCCCATCTCATATGCTTCCAGTCAAGACCTCATCCTACTGCACCCCAACACTATCGGAATCGACTTTATGGCACTCAACAACAACAACACGAGAGCCCTGGTGGTGCAACAGTTAAGCACTCAGCTGCTAACCAAAAGGGTGGTGGTTTGAACCCACTGGTTGCTCTACAGGAGAAAGATCTGTCGATCTGTTCCAGTAAAGATTACAGCCTAGAAAATCCCACAGGGCAGTTCTGCTCTATCACATGGGGTCATTATGAGTCGAAAAGCGACTCGATGGCAAACAACAAAAACAACGAGTTTGGCCCCATCTTACTGGGTCACAGGATAATTCTGCCCCCCTCCCCACCTTTTCTTCAGCAGTGGGATTGCCTGCTTCACTAATTTCACCTGTTTATCTAACCTTTTGCTCCTCCCCTTTTCATTCTTATTAGCCACTTCTTAAGGGTTTAGTAATGAAGTTACTTACATCTGGACAACTGGGTTGTTATTCTATGTAAGTATGTATCTAGCACTCTACTGGGGCTTTTATAGGAAAATTTTAACAGTAAACTGTGTAATCATTGAATACTAAATGTTTACAGTCTTGGTAGAGGAAGAACTTGGGTGGGTATGTGAAATAATTTATGAATGAAACAGTATTACATTTTAGCATTACACACATATCTGTAAATTCTATGTCTTGTAGTTTAGACAATTGAAAAATTGGACAGCAGTTGATTAGGTGCTGTGGTGGTTAAGATTGTGTGTCAACTTGGCTGGGCCATGATTCTCAGTGTTTATATATGGTCACTCCCATGATTGAATATGCTTTGAGTAGCCAATCAGCTGAAAGGGAGTTTCCTTGGGGGTGTGGTCTGCATCTGAATATAAGCAGATGTTCTGGCTTTTTGCTCACTCTGGATCCTGCAGCTGCCTCCTGTCATCTCACCTTGGGTTCTTGGGACTTGAGCTGTCAGCTTATCTGCCGAACTTGGGATTCGTCGATCTTCACAGCCTGTGAGTGGAGCCCTGCTCTCTGACCTGCCAATCTTGGGTTCGCCAGCCCTGCAGCTACGTGAATCAGGAGAAACCTTGTGGTCTTGCCTGCCAATTTTGGAATTGGTCGATCTTCACAACCTGTGAGCGGAGCCCTGCTCTCCAACCTGCCGATCTTGGGCTCGCCAGCTTCTGTAGCTGTGTGAATTTGGAGAGGCCTCTACCCTGATCTACAGACTTGGGACATTCTAGCCTCTACAATCGCGTGAGCTCTTTCCTTGACATAAATCTCTCTATACATACTTATATGCTTTACTGGTTTTGCTTCTCTAGAGAACCCAGCCTAAGACAGATGCTAACTGCCTAGTGCTGATTTTATTAATGATGTCAATAAGCTTCGATGGAGTATTGAAGGAAAAACCCTCTGCATTCTTTTTCTTGCCCTCTGGTGTGTGAACGGACAGTCGTTATCACATGCATGGAAGATGAAAGCTACTGATTAGATTTCAGAAGAATTATGGAAAGAGAACATTTTTGCTTCACTGAGTGACAGGATCTACACTGAGATGAACCTCCCAAGTCCACATGCAGATTCAGACCAACCTAGCACGTATTGAAATTCTTTTCTCCAGTCTCTATAAGAACTACCAAGAGTCATAAGTGAAAAGTGGAAAACGTGGCAACGTTAATCATTTAAATTCAGATCCTTGAGCTGCGTTGTCAGGTTGCAAAGAACTTGTTAGAGCTAGTGGGCCTTTGGAAATTACAGGCTGTGCATCACAGTGCTTCAACGGAAAGGGAAAGGCAGTCATTTTTGTAAGCCTCCTGTGAATACCCACGTATTTTCCAGAATATGCCTCTCTTCTAAGTTATGTGACTTTTGGTACACCCTTTCTTTAGGGGGTCCCACAGCATCATTCTGCTAAACTCCTTGTGGTTTTGTTGTTGTCTAAGCATTCCAAAGAGGAATTTCTATGTCTGATTCTTGCAAATGTAAAAGTTTATGTTGTGTTGTGTTGCTGTTTAGCAATAATCAACCAAGATGTTGGGAAAAGAAAGTGTGTCCAAGAACAGGAAAGAAAAGGGTGAGAAAAAGCAGCTGTCATCATACTCCTAGCCTTTCTCAGCCATTAATTTAGTTGTAGATTTCTCCAAAACAACTCCCTTTCCTATCCCTGCTCTACGCACTCATGGGAGAACAAAATGTCAGCCTTTTCTGTGAACACATCATGCATTTTGACTTGGATAGGACTAGCTTTCATTCAAAACAGCTGATGAGGGGAATTCTGGTTCATGCTTCTTCACCACCAGAGCCATTCATATCTGCTTCAGCTTGGGCAGCATTTGCACCCCACCCACACCCCCAGCCCTTCTTCCTTGTTTTCCGAGGCCCCAATCCTTTGACCCCTCTGGAGCCAAGCAATGCTGCCCATGCTCTTGTGTGATGGACATGAGTTTGAGTAAACTAGATGCTGCGACCTGACCTCGTTCCCTGCACCAGTCTAGGCTCCCTCTTTGATTATCATAGCCCTTAAAATTCCCTGGTTAATTCCTGTTATCAGTGCTGTATCCTCCAGTAACTTGATTCTGCTCCTAAGTTCACAGGCTGGACCTGTGACCCGTGAGGATACCTAAGACTGATCCTGCACACCGTGGGATTCTCTTTTTGTCCAGTTTCCATTTCACATGTGTCTGTGTAGCTCTGATCCCTCCCTTGGCAGCCCCTGCCAAATGCAGTGCTTCCACTATCACTGTCATGCAGGTGATCCTCCCTTTTGAGCTCAAGTTCTACATTTTCATCACCTGGCTTGATATCTGTCTTCTTCTGGGTGCTCACTGGCTCCTTATCTATAATACGTCCCAAATTTTCCTTTTTTAACTTCTGCATTCCATTACATCATTGTCCCTCTTTGAGGTTTCAGAGCCTTTGCTCACTGTGATCATTAAGGTTGTGTGTCAACTTGTCTGGGCCATAATTCTCAGTGGTTTGGCAGTTATGATGTAGTTTGGCAGTCGTATGATGA
>NW_004443946.1:3051148-3052216 GCF_000243295.1 Trichechus manatus latirostris
CTCTGTTAACTTCCATCATAGCACTTATCACCGCTTGCAATTATTTGCCTTTTACTTGTCTACTCTCTGATTTCCTGACTAAATTATAAACTCCACAGGGCATGGAATAAGTCTGTTTTATTTGACATTGAATAGTCCTGGTATAAGGCCTGTTGAGTGAATAGATAAATTTTCCTGGTCACCTAGCCCCTGAATTTCAGAGTCATAGTGAATTTGTTCTCTCTGTCGCTCTCCAATCCAATCTCAAGCCTATTAACTCTCACATCTGCTCCGTCCCTTCACTTGAGCCCTTCTCTTGCTCAAAACGTGGCTCTCATTTTCTGGATTATTTTAACCTGTTCCCTCTAATGTCTTTGTTACCCACTACTGCCTGGTGACTCTTCGTGAAATATTTATCATAACTGTCTCTTTTTATATTCAAAAGCCTTCCATTTTTCTCCTGATGAACCTTGAAAACATTATACTGAGTGAAATAAGTCAGTCACAAAAGGGCAAATGTTGTATGATCCTACTTATATGAAATAGGATGAGAGGGGAAGAAAGGGACTCATTGTTTAGGGGACATAGAGTTTTTGTTAATGATGGTGGAATAATTTGGAAAAGGATAGCGGTAATGGTTGCACAACATGAACTTAATCAATGACACTGAATTATGCAAGTAAAAATCATTGAATTGACAGATGTCTCGTTATATATATTTTTACCACAATAAAAACAAAGAACCTTCCACTTCTCTTATACCTTAGCCTGGCATTTAAGATTTTCTGAATTTGTTTTCCATCACTTTCCCTCCCGTATCCTCTGTCTGGTCAAGCTTCATCTCAGTTGGACCATTCACACACTTTCCACATACCTTTGTTCCTGTGTTTCTACCTATAAGTTTCAGTTCTAGAAACTTTCCTCCACCCCTGCTAGAATTACAGCCTACTCTCTCAGGATTCTCTGAAGATTTTTATTTGCATTCTCTGATGATGCTTCACTTTTTACCTTGTACTGTAGTTGTTTATATATGATACTTTTTTCATTAGTGGATTACAAAGTCCTGGATAGAGAAGGGAGCCCTGGTGG
>NW_004443946.1:3052820-3061019 GCF_000243295.1 Trichechus manatus latirostris
GACTTCTAGCCTACTAGACTGTGAGAAAATAAATTTCTCTTTGTTAAAGCCATCCACTTGTGGTATTTCTGTTATAGCAGCACTAGATGACTAAGACAGAGGACTATACTTTTTTCACTTTATTTACTCCGTGCATAGAAAATTTAAATTCAATCGATATTTGCTGAATGAATACATAAGCGATAAGTAATCTCTAATGCAGTTAACAGTTAAGGGCTTGACTGCTAACCAAAAGGTTGACAGTCCGAACCCACCCAGCAGCTCCATATGGCTATCTGCTTCCATAAAGACTTACAGCTTAAAGATTATTTCCGTAAAGAAAACCCCGTTGAGCAGTTCTACTCTGTCACATGGGATCGCTGTGAGTCAGAATCAACTCGAGGGCACCTAACAACAACAACAATGCAGATATGCTACACTAAGTAGAATAAGAGACGCCAAGGACTATGAAATGTGTGAGAGGAACAAACGAGATTCAGTAGTTTAGGACCATAATCACTCTCCCTTCAGAGAGGGCTTGCCTGCTTACTATGCAGACCTTCCTCTTGAGCTCCAGGGTTTCTCTGCTACCTTCCTTTCTCAACTACAAACTGATGGTGAGGACCCTGGCTCAGAGGCTGGCATCAGGGATGGGCTCTGACACCTGGTTTCATGTTCTCTTGTTCACTACCTCTGCTTAGAGCTTAAAGGTTACAGAGACCAAAATGACCACAAAAAAATTGTATCTGGATTGGAATCAGCCTACTGGGAAATGCAACAGTTACCAATTTTCCTTTAACTTTCCTTTCCCCTCTTTTCCTCAGACATCGGGGCCTCAAGTCCTATTCAAATTTTAGAACATGATATTTTTGTACTAGAAAAGTTAAAATAGTTGATTTCTGAGACCTGGCTGGTCTGGTTTCCACCCCCCCCCCCCTTTAAGGCTCAGCATATTTTATAGCAGAGCTTCTAGAAGGGTGGAAAATAGGTTTATCTCATGTGTTATTCCATTTGGTTGGTAGAGGCTCCCTAGAGTGCTGTTTTCTCAAATGATTTATCTTCTTGTATCCATGTGTCATGATGTATTATTAATGTCTGTCATGAGTGTAGGAGGAGGGAGTGAAGCACATATGCCATTTATCTGTCATCCTTGATTTAGAGCATTGTTCTGGAAAACCAGTGCTGAGTAGTAGAAGATTTCTGAGAGGCAGCATGATGCCTTAGACTAAAAATTAAAAGGCCTGCATTCTGATTTGAACTTTACCACATACTAGGAGTGCAGCATTGATAAGTCACTTAGCCTTTCTGAACCTCAGTATTTTTGCCTATAAAATGGAAATTATTTCTGCCTACGATATTGTGAAGATCAAACCAACTATTGAGTGTTAACCAAGTATAATAATATTTTTTTTTCATTGAGTACTTACTATATTCCAGGCATTTTACTGATCACTGAGTATATAGCTCCACAAGAGAAAGGAATGATTCTGCTTCATGTAGCTTACAGGCTTGTGGGGAAGGCAGACAATTAAACCAAGAAAGTGTGAAGAGTCTTCTAATAGGAGAAGTACATATTATTTTGGGAGTACATGATTGAAAGAAAGGATGAAGACTTCAAATAACCCCATGAAGTGATATTATTATTATTGTCATCATCCTTATTATTTCCATTTTAGTTATGACAAAAATGAGACTTAAAAAAGAAAACTAACTTGTACGGGGTTACACAACCACTAAGTTACAGAATTAGGATTTTCTTCTAAGATGGTCTCTCGCCAAAATGCCTGCTCCTGTGCTGTGTGGTTTCTCACATCATGTCATATATGAGCAGAGGTGTACTAGAGTTGACTTGTACTGTCTCATGAGAGAAGATTGTATATTTCAGGAATTTTGCAAGTACTTTGATATCAGGTTGAGCTTGAAATCAGCAATCATGGGAGTATTTGCACCACAGAAACTGGCATCCACTACAAATCAAGCTTTTTTTCTTCCCAAGACTGCAAGTTGTTAAACTTTTACCAGCACACCACAGGATGTGCAATAATACCACATTTCTTTAAAATTTACAAATTTTATACTTGGATCTTTACAAAGTGGTAAATTCAGTGTATCTGAACTTTTGCTGGCATAATATCACCTAAGGTGAGGAGTCATAGGCCCCCACCAGGGACTTGGTTACAGTATATCTGCTCTAAAGTCTAGAAATTTGCATTAAAAAAAAAAAGGTTCCCTCATGACTCAGATGCTGCTGGAAATGAGAACACGTTTTAGCAAATAATGAGACTTTTCAAATAAAAGTTCTTGTTTTTTTAACATTAAAGTTGCCAGATGAACCTCCTAGGTCAGTGCTTCCAAACCTAGCTATACATTAGAATCACCAGGGCAGCCAATACAAAAATACCAATCCCCAGTCTCCACCCTATACCCAATTAAACCAGGACCTTAATTCAGGAATTGATGGCATGTGCCCAGCTAGATATCAGAATTGCTACGGACAGTTGATTTGTCTATGACTGCCATTGGCCCTCCCTCCTCCACTCCTTTTTGAACTTGAATGTCTACTACAATTATATCAGTGTGACCACTGTATGTTGGGTATGTGGCTCTTTAGTTCACAGTTCTTCAGATTGCTAGGTATGCTATTTGAAGACTCACACCTGAGTAGCCTCATCTATTCCTGGGCACAGGTTTTATTAAACGATGAGAACCTAGATCTCCAATCTGAGCTTACGTTGTAATGAGATAAAACTTTTGGAGGTTGTGGGAGGACGTGAGTATATTTTGTCTGTGAAAGCAATGTAAACAATTTGTAGCTAGAGGATAGACTGTAGTAGATACCAGATGGCCTCAAATTCTTAGATACTGCTCCCAGTGAAAGGTGGGATCTATTTCCCCTTCCTGTGGATCCGGGCTACCTTCATGACTTTGACCAATAGATTATGGTAGAAGCAACACTGAGCTAGTTCTGGCCTGGCCTTTAAGAGGAATGGCAGTTTCTATCTTATTTTCCCAGAGCACTGAGCTACCATGTAAGAAGTCTGCTATATAAGAAGACTATGCAGAGATTCCCTGAGAATACTTGAGCAGACAGACAAAAAAGCTAAGCTTGTCCCCACCAAGATATCACGCATGTGAGTGAAGCCATCTTAGACTTCCAGTTTAGTCTAGCCATCAGCTAACTACCACTGAGTAATCCCAATTGAAGGAGCCCTAGTGGTGCAGTGATTAAGCACTTGGTTGCTAACCGAAAGGTCAGCAGTTCAAGCCCACCACCTGCTCCGTGGGAGAAAGATATGGCAGTCTGCTTCTGTAAAGATTATGGCCTTGGAAACCCTATGAGGTGCTCTACTCTGTCCTATTTATTGTGTTGCTATGAGTCAAAATCAACTCAAGGGCAAAAGGTTTCCATCCCAATTGATACCACATGGAGCAGAAGAATCACCTGGTTGAGTCTTGCTCAAATTCCTGTCCCTCAAATATTATGATAGTTAATAAAATGGCTATTGTTTTAAGCTACTAAGTTTTGTGGTAGTTTGTTACACTGCAGCAGAGAACCAGAACTCTCCCCCAGGTGATTCTAATGTGCAGTTTAGCCATTCAGAAATAGTTTCACCTAGGAAGCTACGAAGATTTTTTTTTTCCCCCTAGCCCCTTAGCCACATTACCCAACATTTGCTTTATTTTTCACCTAAGTAAACTACTTTTTTGTGGTAAAAAGACATCTCATACATTTAGAGAAAATAATCCATAACATTCATTAAAGTATCATGGACTTTTAAAAAGATCAGACACTGGGATGGGAGTCAGGAAACCTTGACTTTAGTCCCAGTTTTGACATCACTACTCAGTGACCTTGGGTAAATCAAGTATCTTGTCCTGATTTTATTTTTGACATTTGTAAAATGAAGAAGTTAGACTATTTTGTGTCTAAGTTCTCTTCCACTTGTGGGATTTTGTGACAGTTAATGTATATGGTGGGCTGAATAGTAACTATCAATAGGGAGAGATTATTTTCACAGACAACACACAGCTCATCAATCTACTCTTGATCACCACTGACTCAGTCTAGATTTATATCCACCACCCAGGGTGAAAAATTTTGTGTCTACACCTCTAGCAGCTTCCTCAGGCACTTAGCTTCCTGAGGGTGTATGCCTATTTTAAATGCACAGAATTCCAAAAGAAAGAAAATTAAGTAAAATAAAGCTCAACATCCATTCTTTCATTCTGTAAAATTCTGTAGAAGCTTTGTGTTCCATGTGATTATGCCAGGCAAAAGATATTCAGTGCCATGGGCTCTTCCGGTGGACTGAGAGAGATAGTCATGAAATTCATGACATGTAAATTTTGATTTACAATTCAGCAACAAATCCCTTTGTGGGTCTTCAGAACTTATCCACCTCGCCTTAGTGACATGTTAAAAGCAGAAAGAAAGCACTCTTTGTGAAATATGCTCCATCTAAGGCTGTAAATATAGTCACTCACTTCCTCAAGCTCGAGTTAAGCCCTGCTGACCTTTCCCAAAGCGTTCTTTTCTAGCCTCCATTTGTAGCACGACATCTAACCCATCATTGCTAACAACACACATTACAGTGTCTTGAAAGCTGGAAAGTGGCAGCTCCATGTGAATTGAGATTGTTTTTTTTCAATCCCTTCATTTCTAAAATTCAGACATAACCTTGTGTAGAAGTTCATGTGTTCATAGTAGTTAAATCCAAGGAAAACTCTTTATATGCCACAGGGAATCATCAAAAGAACTGTTCTTTCCCCCCATAAATCAGACCAAAAGGCATCCTCAGTAGGAACATTTCTCTCATCTTTCCTTCAGCACAAACAGCAGAAGTACAAAACACATTTCCTGCCCTTGGTTGGCAGCTGCTAGGATGCACCATTGCCATTTGTGCTCAAGGGACGTTTTATTCCCAGCTGCATGAGCCAAGCCACAGGACTTGAAAGAATGCTTGGGATGCTGTCTATGGACTTAGGACACAAAGAATCTCTGGTGCAGATCTGAAACAGGAACCACTAAAGAGAAAAGAGCTGAAAAAAACATTTATGACGCTAGTGAGTACAGTGCTAGTCATGTACTGAGTATGTATCTAGGCAGAAGACATCATATGTGTCTATGAGAATATGCATATGCTGACTTTTAACTCTATTTTTAGACAACTGAGGTTATTGTTTTCAACGTCTAACCCAGAAGACTGTCAGAATGATTGAGTGGGCACTGAGCCATCATACCTGTGGTTGGCCAAGTTCAATGAGGGAATTACAGGATTTGAGAAGCCTGTGTTTTCCTTATTAATGGTTAAGCCATTGCCCCTGATAAGAGGTTTTCGAAGTTTGCAAATAGGAAAATGGTCACTCAAACTGGAAATCCTTCCAAAATAGACTCCTTGTTTCACTCAGTATTGTGCAATTTTAGTATGCCAGCGGCTCCAACAGAACTTTGTTTTCCAAGAAACATTCAAATTGATATGCTTCCAACTCATTCTCTCTCTCCTCAAAGGGCTATGGAAAAGTGACCTGTAATATCACCTGGTACAGAAGGTGAAACGTCTGAAACATTTTCACTGACATCAAAGTCAGGGAAACCATCACACACCCCAAATATCTATGAGATGATTAATGCTTGCACTGATAGCCTCTCTTTCTTAACCAAGGTTGCAGTGAAGAATGAACATGAGTTCATAGTTATTAACTGAAACATCATACATTTAGGCATACAGAAATATAGCTGGTAATACAAACAAGACCTTGAATTTCACCAGAAGTCAGTAATAGACTCCCCTCAGCTATTTTTTCCCCCTTAGTTGTATTTTCCAATTCATAGATCAATTTATGAGCAGTTTAGGGTAAACGGGCCCCTGAGGATAAATTAATTTTCCTTAATCCCATGTAACTAACAAATAAAGGTCATGTATAAGTGGAATGGTTTTAGGTGTCAGGCTAGAGTTCTTAGTGAAAGCGTCAAGTGGAGAGGAAGCATGCCTTTTAATGCACCCACTTAATGAGGGTGCCATTAGGCTGTGCGATCTCAGTGAAGGCTTGTCCTGCATTACTCCCACTCCAGCCCTGGAGACTATCAGCAAAGGAAGATATTTTCTTGTTTCATTTGCTAATGGTGCTAAGTGTTTTTTTTTTTTTTTTAAAAAGACCTTGTTTGACTTAGAAACTCAAAAGAAGACAATACATAACAGAAAATATTGAAATTATGATGCAGTAATGGCACTATTGTCATTCAAATTGAATTTTGTTAGTTTTTATTGAGCTAGTATTGAGAAAACAGATAATGCCAGAAATGCTGCCTTCCATGAAGGTTTGTTTTTGTTGTTAGCTGCCCTTGAGTTAGCTGCCCCCGACTCATGGTGACCCAATGTACAACAGAACAAAACTCTGCCCAATCCTGCATCATTCCTGTGATCAGTTGTAGATTGGACCATTGTAATCCAAAGGGTTTTCACTGGCTGATTTCTAGATCACCTGGTCTTTCTTCATAGCCCATCTTAGTTTGGAAGCTCAGCCGAAGCCTGTTCAGCATCACAGCAACACATAAGCCTCCACTGACAAATGGGTGGTAGCTGTGCATGAAGTGAATTGGACAGGAATCGAACCCAGGTGTCCTTCATGGAAGGTGAGAATTCTACCACTGAACCACTTAACTTCAATAAATTACCCCCAGATCCATTTCCGGCTCGACTATATGTACATAGATGATGCCTGATGTGTGTATACCTAGGCAATATAAAGGAAACTTGCAATTTGCAAGACCGTTTCTCTTTTAAGAGCTGTTCAATGTGATTAATGCAAATGAAACTCAGGAAAATTGCCTTTTCCTTTTGCAAACAGAAAAGTAGAGAATATCAAAATGATCTGGAATACAAAATCATCAGTCATGAGGTCATTCCCCTGTTTTGACCTAGGCCAAATGGTCAGTTGAATAACTTTTCCGAGTATGAGACACAATGACTAAAGCCTGAAATTCAAACTTAAAGACACCCAGGACCCATGTTAATAGTTAACTTCATGATTTCTACACCAAACACAGAGCTTGCTCTTAAGCATCTGCAAAAACTCTTTCTATTGACACAGAAAACCTAAAAATAACCATAGCTTTGAATACTCAGATCACTGAGCTGGGTCAGGATGCCAACCAAACTGTAGGATCAAGGACACACACAGTATCTGGGAGGAATGGAATTCTGTCTGCCTTGTGTGCCTGGAGTATGGATAGGGCCAAGGAAAGCAGACAAGTGTAAGGTCTCCATGTCTGGACTCAACCGAGGGGGCAGAGCACATCCAGGGAACCACATCCAAAAGTCCCCCTGCCACTCCTGCTGTTGGCTATGAACAGATGATTCACAAAACCATGATATAAAAATGGCTTTTAAACATATGAAAAAAATGTTTGTACTCACAATTAGATGAAGGAATGAAAACAACACTGAAATACCATTTGTCACCTATCAGATTAGCAATAATGAATAAATCTGACAGCACTTCCTGTTGGTGAAGCTGTGGGGAAATAAGCATTTGCATACATTGCTGGTAGGGACGCAATCTGGTACAACTTTTCTAGAACAAAATTTGGCAATTCCTTACAAAGCTACAAAGCAATCCCAGTTTTATAATCTATCCTAAAAATATATCTCCAATAATGTGAAAATACATATACCCATGGTTGTTCATTGAAGCATCATTTGTAATCACAAACTATTGGAAACAACCTAAATATCCATACATAGGAGAGTGATTGAATAAAGTATGGTTCATCTGCACAGTGGAGTACCATGCAGCTGTAAAAAGGAATGAGAAAAATCTCTATGAAATTATAGGGAGTAATTTCCGCTATATATTGTTAAGTGAAAAAGCAAGTGTATGCTACACTTCATGTAAGGAAAAATAAAATATTAAGAGCATATATATGTATCTGCTCATTTATGCAAAAAAAATACAGAAAGAATATAGAGAAGGGCACAACATAACATTTATAGTATTCTTGCAAAAAATGTATAATTTTGAGAAGTCATCACACAAACCCAAACTGAGGGACATTCTATACAGTAGGTGGCTGGTACTCTTCAAAATTATCAAGGCCGTGGTAGACAAAAAAGACCGGGAACTGTCACAAATTAAAGGAGACTTAGGCGCCATGACAACAAAACACAATGGGGGATCCTGGACAATGAAAAAATCACATTAGTTGGAAAACTGGCAAAA
>NW_004443946.1:3061272-3073635 GCF_000243295.1 Trichechus manatus latirostris
AACCAGGGATCCTTAGAGAATTGGCTGATTCCAGAAACAGGTCAGGAAAAATCTAAGACGAGTCTGGGACATCTTATGGGGCCAGAACTATACCCCAAAATGGATGGGACACGTAAGAACACAGGAGTCAACTTGAAGGTGCTCTCAATGGTGAAAGTTAGAATAATTTGAGCAACAAAGTAGTGATAGCAGGGATTATAACCCATCAAATAAAATAAATATCCATGAGTCCAAATTGATATAAATTAATAATTGTATGAATAAGTGGGAGAGAAGGGTCAACTCTCCCTTACAGTAGGATTCCAATTAATAAATATAGAAAAAATTATGGAAATAAAAATCACCAATAGGCAAAGAGTAATTAATAACTGTTGCAGGCAAGAATCATTATTGGACACTAAAATTAATAAGCTAAAGCATGAGGAAAAATAGGATATTTGCGTAGTTTCAACATTTCTCTCCTAAAGATTACAAAAGGAAAATAATGTCGTTATGGTAGAGAAACCTGGCAGACACCACCTTAATCAAATCATCAAAGTTCACACTACCAGTAATAAGACATATCAATATTGTGCTCTCCTTGATATGATACATGGAGAAGCATACAACATAATCTTTATGGTATTACTGCAAAAAATAATGCATAGTCTGAGAGATCATCGGACAAACTCATATTGAGGGACATTCTATAAAATAATTGGCCATTACTCTTCAAAAGTATCAAGGTGATGAAAGAAAAAAATAAAAAGACCAAGGAACAGTCACTAATTGGAGGAGAATTAGGAGATACCACAACAAAATGCAATGTGGGATCCTGAACGAGGTAAAAAAATATATATACATATTTATATACATATATAAATATACTAATATATATACATATATTAGTTGGAAAACTTGAAAAAGGTCTGTGGATTAGTTAATACCAAAAAACTAAACCCATTTCTATTGAGTCGATTTCAGCTTTAGCAGTATTGTATGAATGTTAATTTTCTGGTTTTGATCATTGTACTATGATAAGTTGTTAATGTTAGAGAAGCTGGGTGAAGGATTTCAGGGAATTCTGAGTTATTTTTGCAACTTTTCTGTAAGTCTAAAATTATTTCAAAATAAAAAACATTAGAAAGAAGTAGCTGGTAAAGAGGGACAAAGAAGCACAAATAACAATTTGCCTTTTATTAGAAACTTTAAGAGGCCAAGTCTTGAATTTTTACAACTGAAAAAGATATCAAACACTTTAATTTAAACTAGATTCAAAACTATTCATATTAAGAGAGTGCTCTTGAGGGGAAAAAAAAAAAAAAAGGACGTTTCTGGGGACAATTAGCATAATATAGCTCATAAAGAAAACATTCTACATCCTACTTTGGTGAGTAGCATCTGGGGTCTTAAAAGCTTTTAAGTGGCCATCTAAGATAAAACTACTGGTCTGTTTCTGTCCAGAGCAAAGGAGAGTGAAGAAAACCAAAAACTTAAGGAAACAATTAGTCTGAAGGACTAACGGACAACACGAATCAGAGCCTCCACCAGTCTAAGCCCAGAAGAACTAGATGGTGCCCAGCTACCACTACCTACCTCTGTGACCAGGATCACAATAGAAGGTCCCCGTTAGAATGGGACAAAAAATATGTAGAACAAAATTCAAATTCATAAAAAAGACCAGATTTACTATTCTGAGAGAGACTAGAGGAAGCCCCAAAACTATGGCCTTTAGACACCCCTCTAACTCAGAACAGAAGCCATTCCCAGAGATCACCTTTCAGCCAAATAATAGGCCTGTAAATAAACCATAACACATGTGAGGGAAGTGCTCCTTAGAACAATAATCTACATGAGACCAAAAGGCCAACATATGGCCAAAAGCAAAAATGAGAAGGCAAAAAGGGATAGGAAAACTGGACAAATGGAAATGGGGAAATCAGGTTGAATGACAAGAGTACTGACACATTGCGGGGATTGCAACCAACGTCATGGAACAATCTGTGTATGAACTATTGAATGGGAAGCTAATTTGCTTTGTAAGTCGTCACCTAAAGCATAATAAAATAAGAAATAAATAAATGACCTTGACAGATTGACTCTGGTTTTTCCTTACCTAGTGAAACACAGCTAAGAAATAAGAGATAAATCAATGGGGCATTTTATGCACGTGTCTCAGATTCCATACACAAAGTCTCTATGGTTTACTCCAAGGAAGTCCCTCCGTCTTTATTCAGAGCCCGTTCTTTTCTACTTCATGCATAGCTCTATCAAGGTTTGCTGCTGTTGTTAGTTGCTGTAGAGTCAACTCCCCAGTTGTAGAGAGTAGAACTCTGCTCCATAGGCTGTGACCTTTCAGAAGCATATCACTAGGCTTGTCTTAAGAGGTGTCTCTGGGTGGGTTCAAACTGTTAACCTTTTGGGTAGTGGTTAAGCTCTTAACTGTTTGCACCACGCAGGGACTCCTCCATCTATCAAGGTTTGCTCTCTGTTTTTCTGGCTCATAATAGATGAGAAGAGAGTAGTACTGCTCCAGACCACTAGAGAGGCAGATTCACAGTAAGTCACCCCAGCAAAGCCCTCCTCAGTTCATAAAATTTTGGAAAATTTGCAGAGGTAAGCTATTTTAACCACAATTGATGAAGACTGCCTGTTTTCATTCTGACTTTTCCTCCAGCACACTTCAGTTCCTATTAGATAGCACTGGAGTGGCTGTAGGCATTTTTGAGCTCCAGCTAGGTAGAAGTTGATTAGGATTCCTTGGGATATATCTGTATATTATACAATCACTCTGTGTATTGTTCAGTTATTGCTACCTGACCCAAAGTGGGAATGTCTTCCAGAAATGCTCTGTCTACTTTGGTATTTAATTTATATTTGTCATTTTGTATTCTTGTTCTTAAGGAGCCCCTGTGTCAATTGTGTAGGCTTTGGACCCCTAATAATTTGAATTCACCCTTGGCAAGTACACTAGTGTTTGAGAGAAGAGCTAGTTAAAACGTAATAACAAGTAATTAGGCAGGGAAGGAAAAAAAACCCTTTTGTAAACAAACGATCAAGAAGCATAGTGCTTTGGGACTATTTATTATGGGGATTAAGATCCAACATACAATCAGGTAGCCCTAAGGTCATCGTGGTATTAAAGATGTATGATAATTGATGTTAATAATGATGATCTTGAGTCATGAAGAGAAGCTTAAGCTGTTAACAAACTCTTAAAAAATACAGAGAAGAACATAGTTCCCGTAAGGAAATTTTCCTTTTTAAATGTTTAAAATATAAATTCTGATGCTTATGTCTAAACCTATAATAATCTGGAGAACATACCTAAGATAATTATTCAAGCGTTCTAGATGGCTTGGGTTTTACTCTTATTTGGCTAAGTGAAGCTTGCATAGTGGGTTATGATCCTAATTCTAAAAATAAGAATAGTTTATTGGACCACTAAGTTGGATCAGATTTCCCGGCACCATAACCTGGTTGTTTTTTGGGGGAATTTCCTGCATGACTTTTTAGCACTCTTCTCAGGGACGACTTGCCAGGGAGGCAGGCCACTCTTAGAAAATCCTGGAGAACTAAGATTGTTTTTTGTTGTTGTTGTGAAAGTTGCTTTCTGGACTCAGAATAGGCCATATAGCTAACAGATGCACTAGCACTTGGGGGGAGAAAAAAGCAACAATTGCCAGCACTTACTGAGTTTTTGAGCCCCTGGGTGGTGTAAACATTTAAGCGCTTGATACTAGCTGAAAGGTTAGCAGTTTAAATCCACCCAGAGGCTCCTCAGAAGACAGGCCTGGTGATCTGTTTCCAAAAGGTCACAGCCTTGAAACTCTGTGGAGCAGCTCTACTCTGCGTACACGGGGTCTCCGTGAGTTGGAATTGACTCCGTAGAAACTAACAATAACAACACTGAATGATTACAATGTGTTAAGCATTGGGCTAAAATATTAGATTTAACTAGTACAATGACTCCAAAAAGTAGGTATTTATTATTCCCATTCTCCAGCTGAAGAAATAAAGGCCCAGAAAAAAAAGTAAAGTAACTTGACCTAGGTCAGAGAGCAAGTAAATGATAGGACTAGGACTGAAGCTCAGGTAGCTGGATGTAGTATCAGACCTTCAAAATCTGACAGATTTTGCTCAATTCTATACTTAGCATATTGTAGTATTTAATTAATGTTAACAAGCATCATCATCATCATCATCATCATTATATAACCTATGCATGGGGATTTTGTTTCTTCTTTGCTCTTACCCTAACTTGGCAATTTTTCCTCCTGTGTAATTGAAGTGCAAATGTTATGTTAAATAATCAACATGTAACATGCCTGCAATTTAGGCAACACAGGAATGAGTTGGCAAACCCCCCCCCCCTTTTTTTTCGTTCAGGGAGGTAGCTCTTAGGGCCTTTGGAGCTGAGGTTCAGCCTGGATTCTGCACATATTTTGACTTCATTTTGCTTACTCAGGGTTACTGGAAAATTCTTTTTGGCCATTTAAAAGGGACCCTCCTGAACCACAAAGTTGATCTAACACATTCCAGAGCAGAAAAATAGAGCACTAAAGCCAGCTTTAGAATACCACCCTGGTCTGGTGTCTTTGAAGCTGGGGAGACTCTACCCTCAGATCTAATGGCCTGGAGGAGGAGTCTTGACTGGAAACACTCCAAATGCAGCCTACCTAGCCACACCCAAGAGCTCACCAGACAGGCTGTCCTTCCTAAACATTTGTTTCTCCTGACTAGTCCATTAGGATTGCTCCTTATTAGGCTAAACCTTAGGAAGACTAAAAGCGAATCATTTTCTAAAATGGCCAATAGGAAAAATTTTTAGCCTTTGTTGAATTTCCCCACTCTTACAATTAAGTCCTGTGCCTGCTTTCATCTTGACCTGCTGTCTGGCTTAGAACATGAGAGGCATCTTTGAATGCTGCCAAAGAGACCCTTCTGACTCTCACACTTTGCTTTAAATTGGGCCTGGGTTTTTATACTTCCATATTATTCAGTCATTTGTATCTCTAGGTATGGCTCCCATTGCCCAACGGCAACTTTTTGGAGAAGTTTCAGCAGGCAGCATTCAAACAGCTGGAGATTTAATACACCAGTCCAGCAAAGGGAATCTAGGTAGGCACCAATAGGACTTACTATATTCTGTTTTCATTTTTAAGAATGCAGAGTATACGTGTGTTGGATACTCTTTATCTTCCCTAGTTATAATTTCCTCCAATTATTTTATTTCTGTCTGCTCTATTTTATCTCAAGCTTGTTCTGCACAATCCTGGCTGTACTTAGAGTCTATTATCTTTTTGTTATTTCTAATTTAATATCTGTAATATACTTTTCTTCTTTCATTTTTTCCTTTGAAGTTCTTCCCCTAAAATGTTTTCTTTTTCTGCTGTCTTCTCATCTCCATTATTTTGTATCTTTTTTTGTAACTGTCATCTCAAAGAAGTCATGTTTTTTGAATTTCATTAAGCTTATGGAGATCTGTTTGTTCAAAATATTCTTCTCCCATCTCTGTCTGAGTTCTTCTTCTAATGTCTATTCTTCATCAGACTTTTATTTATTATGTTCCATTCTCCACATTAAAAATAATCTGCATGTTTATTTCCTCTTGATTATTACTTATTTTCAATGGAGGCTTTTTTTAACTAAGCCAATCAGTTACTGAGGAATTATAATGGTAGTGGGGAGTGAGATGGGGTTATGAACAACTTCAATTTAAATATTTTGCTTCAAAAGACATTCTCAGTTAATCCACTGAGTCATGGGTACATTCCCAGGGACAAGTCTCTGCGCTGGAATTACCCAGCCTAAAATATGTATAGTACCGAGGTTGAGAAGCCCTGTGCTAAATCATCAGATAAGGGCTTCCCTGGAGCCACACGCACCTCCTGCTTACTTAGAAAAGGAGAATTTGGATTCCTGTGTGCCGGTAGCAAGCTCCACGCCCTCAGTTGTGACAACCAAAAATATCTTCAGACATTGCTGAATGTCTTCTGGGGGGTCATTGTCATCTCTGGTTGCTCCACAACCTAGAACAGGACTCCAGGAGCTTCTGTTCCTGCCCATGTTGCCAGACCCTGACACTCCAGTCAGGGATTGCTGAGCCACTCAACTTTTGAGGAACTCTGTATCCTGTCAGAGATCCATAGAGGTTTGTGTCTATGTCTTCCCTCAGTTTGGTCCAAACTTCACTGAGGTTTGGAGTTGTGGCTGTCTCCTAGATTCATTGAAGATGGAGGTTTGTTTTTTCTTTTTTCCTAGTTTCCATTCTTTTAAAATTTTGTTTGGCTTTGGGGAAAGAAGTTGATTCGAAATACCTCTATTTGGTGAGCTTCACCTGGAGAACTTGGCCCAGTATTACTTCCTTTGTTACAATACTATCAGAGATAGATTGATAGATAGTGAATGAATATTTAAATATCAGCCAATGCACTTAGAAAGTTGATATTATCTGCCCCTCCTCCTATGTTAAAGATAGAATGAAGCTAAAGAAGGTGGACTGTGTTATTCTCAGAACTGTAGAATTTCAGGACAACACATAAAAACTCTTAGTTTTGGGAATAATATAAGTCAATGACATAAAATTGCTTTGAAAATTGCCATAAATAGACAGTGACATTAAATGTGCCCAATAATTATATACCACTTAATGACATAATTACTTTTTTCTATCTCTATCCAGTTGGATGAACACAGAAGCACACTCTCTTTTCCATTTGAGCAACTGAAAAGTTAAGGTTCCCGGGGCCTGCCCCTCGGTAAGCTTGCTGTCCTCTGTTTGTGCACATGCTCACTAATTCCTACCATCAGAGAGCCCTTATGGAGTTCAGCAGGTCCAGGTATAACCATCATTTTTATTTAGCTTGTTCTGTGAAGCACATTAAATGCTTCTCATATATTTAGGGATCTTAAAAGAATTTATGGATGATAGTGACTATAGCAATTCTGATATTAGTAGAAAGTGCTTAGTGGTTTCTAAGGAAAATTTGATGTAAATTGGGCATCACATTCTCCCCTCAGTTTCTTTCTCCCCTCCTCTACTCTCTGTGATTCTCTCTGTCCCTCCCTTTTATGGCTTCCTCTCTTTTCCCCTCTCCTTCCCTTCTTTGGTTTTTCTTCCCTCTTCTCTTTACATTGTTTCCCTCCCTCTCTCTCTTTCTCGTATACATACATGCTTGTAACCTTCTAACCACCTCTCTTTTTTTAAGCTCTGTCAAAGATTTTAAATTCTGAATCTTGAGAAATAATTATTTTAGTAATTGTCCAGTGTAAGTGTTAATTAAGTTTCCAGAAGGAAGGCTAATCCTGAGACTTGCACATAACATACTAAATGGCCTTGTGAGTCTTTTTCTATCTCTGATTTTACTCTTGCAAAAACCTAGAAAGCCTCTGGCTTTGCTTGTCCCAATTTTACTGTCTTCTAATTGAAGATTCCTTTGGTAAAGAGTCACTGTACCAAAAAAAATGGTCGATGTTCATCCATTTCAGGAGGTAGCATATGGTCAAGAACCGATGGTTGAAGATTCCTTTGGTACAGAGTCACTGTACCAAAAAAAATGGTTGATGTTCATCCATTTCAGGAGGTAACATATGGTCAAGAACCGATGGTACTGAGGGAAGAATCCCAAGCTGCACTGAAGGCATTGGCAAAAAACAAGGCTCCAGGAATTGACAGACTACAAATTGAGATATTTCAACAAAGAGATGCAGCGCTGGAGGTGCTCACTCATTATGCCAAGAAATTTGGAAGACACTACCTGGTCAACCGACTGGAAAAGATCCATATTTATGCCTATTCCCAAGAAAGGTGATCCAACAGAGTGCGGCAATTATTGAACAATATCATTAATATCACACACAGGTAAAATTTTCCTGAAGATAATTCAAAAGCAATTACAGCAGCACATCAATAGGGAACTTCTAGAAATTCAAGCCAAATTCAGAAGAGGATGTGGAACGAGGGATATCATTGCTGATGTCAGATGGATCCTGGCTGAAAGCAGAGAATACCAGAAAGATGTTTACCTGTGTTTTATTGGCTATGCAAAGACATTCGACTGTGTGGATCATAACAAATTGTGGATAGCATTGTGAGGAATGGGAATTCCAGAACACTTAATTGTGTTCATGAGGAACCTGTACATAGACCAAGAGGTAGTTGTTCAAACAGAACAAGGGAACACTGTATGGTTTAAAATCAGGAAAAGTGTGCGTCAGGGTTGTATCCTTTCACCATACTTATTCAATCTGTATGCTGAACAAATAATCTGAGAAGTCGGACTATATGAAGAAGAACATGGCATCAGGATTGGAGGAAGACTCATTAACAACCTACGATATACAGATTTTCAACCTTGCTTGCTGAAAGTGAAGAGGACTTGAAGCACTTATTGATGAAGATCAAAGACCACAGGCTTCAGTATAAATTGCACCTCAGCATAAAGAAAACAAAAATCTTCACAACTGGACCAATAAGCAATATCATGATAAACAGAGAAAAGTTTGAAGTTGTCAAGGATTTCATTTTACTTGGATCCACAATCAATGCCCATAGATGCATCAGGCAAGAAATCAAACGACATATTGCATTGGGCAAATCTGCTGCAGAAGACCTCTTTCAAGTGTTAGAAAGCAAAGATGTCACTTTGAGGACCAAGGTGCAGCTCATCCAAGCCATGGTATTTTCAGTTGCCTCAGATGCATGGGAAAGCTGGACAATGAATAAGAAAGACTGAAGAAGAATTGACGCCTTTGAATTATGGTGTTGGAAAAGAATATTGAACATACCATGGACTATTAGAAGCATAAACAAATATGTCTTGGAAGAAATACAGCCAGAATCCGCCTTAAAAGTGAGAATGGTGAGACTTTGTCTCAAGTACTCTGGACATGTTATCAGGAAGACCAGTCCCTGGAGAAAGATATCATGATTGGTAATGTAGAGGGTCAGCGAAAAAGAGGGAGACCCTTGATGAGATGGATTGACACAATGGCTGCAACAATGGGCTCAAGCATAACAAGGATTGTGAGGATGGTGCAGTACTGGGCAGTGTTTTGTTCTGTTGTACATAGGGTCGCTCTGAGTTGGAACCGACTCAAGGGAACCTGACAACAACAATTAAAGATTCCTCTAGTTGTTTAATATATATATTTCTTATCTCCCCTAACAATATTATAAACTCCTCCAAGGCAGTGATTATGCTTTTTGTATTTGTACAACTATAGCGACCATTTAAGAAATACTTGTTGAACTGACACGTTGACTTTCTCAGATCACCTAACTTTGGATTTGTAATTGGGCATTGCTGGTCATGTCTCCCACCTCTGGGCTAGCCTCCTTCAGGGTAACTATATGCCAGATCTCTTTAGTGTGACCATTTTGGTATAGACCATCTTGAAACTTTATGTTCCACCTTAGAAGAACAGCAAGTAAACCAACAAAGTAATGTATAATTTTGTCACAAAACCCTTCAGTGCTAAGTAGAAGAATTCAACATGTCTCACCTTGTGCCCTGATGCTTTCTGAGGTTGGATTCCTGGCGTAGGGATCACCACATGACTCTGAATTCCCCAAACTTAATGAGGTCAGGGAGGCAACAGAATGGGAATAGCCGATTTGCCCATAGGCTCCTACCCACTCCCATTCTCTTCCACCCTCTGGCCTAAGAAACATACATTCACCTAGTTCCAAGGAAGAAAGCACATTTGATTTCTTTCAACTAAACTCTCGCAATGTATCAAAGATATTTAAAGTTTGAGTAAAGGCTATTCTTACTCTGATTTTGTTTTATCACAACCAAGACTGTGCTGAGGAAAACATCACATACTAGCAAGAACTTAAAAAAGTCAAAGATATATGGATTTCTTATTTCTCATCCCCAATCTTTCTATTTATTCTCTCCAAGTGTCAAAAAGGATGTGACTCAGCTGTGATACACCACAAGACTGGGCTTCATGTAATTCATCCCTCACTCTCTCTCAGCATATGGCAAGGCTTGTGGCTGCCAAAAACTGGGCAAGTTCTGTCCTTCAAATATGTATGAAAAAAGGGCCTGTGCTTTATAAAACCAAAGGTGACATCTCAACAAGTTTTTACTGTATATGCAGTCCTTTTAGGCCCACTCAGCCTTAAAGTTTCAAATGACTTACAGGACCAATAACTGGTCTTCCTGGGCAGGCTTTTTATCACACCTTTCTCTCTGAAAGTCTCCGTCCCATCTTCCAAGCTTACAAAAGCACTCTCTCCCCAAGTCTCTTCTGAAGCAGTCTCTCTTTTAGAAAAGAAACAGAGAAGCATTTCCTGAGCACTCACTGGAAATGCCAGAGCTGGGCTTATCTCTCATGAACAGAGAAGCAGCAAAGAAGATTGGTTTTGTGCAGAAGAGTGTGTGTGTGTGGGTGTGTGGGTGTGTGTGTTTGCAGTAGGGATAGGGCAGTAAGTTTTTATCTAACAGAATGATTTTTCCTAGTGACTGCTGGCCCCAGTGTCAAGAGGCTTAACGCAGGGCTTCTTATGTATACGTAAGAATCTCCCAGAGATCCAGAAGAATCTCCTGGGGATCCATAAGAATCACCTGGGGATCTTGTTAAAATCTCGATGCTGATTCAGTATATCTGGGGTGGAAATGCAAATTTTTAGCAGAGGGCTGAACCAAAATGAACCTGTTTGAAGCCCTGGTTTAATGATAATTTTGTGGCTGTAAAACCCTGAGATTAGTTCTTGAGGTTGGACTGCCTGAGACTGAGAAGGGAAGACATGTGCTGACACATAGTTGCACCAAGAATTGTTTGTACTATGTTGCTGTGATATGAAATTAGGATTCTACTTCAGTTCAGTTTTTCCTCTCCTCCTCTCTCCGGACAAACTGTAACAATTCAATTGTTAGCAATATGTGTGGTCAGTCATTTAGTAAAATGCCAGTCTGAGCCTGTGGGGCTGATGTGAAGAGTGTGTAGGGGATTTGCACCCCATAGTCCACCCTTGCTAATGCACTGTGTTTTAGGCTGGGTTCTCTAGAGAAGCAAAACCAGTAAAGCGTATAAATATGGAGAGAGAAAGAGAGAGAGATTTGTATCAAGGAAATGGCTCTTGCAATTGTAGAGGCTGGAACGTCCCAAGTCCATGGATCACTATGGAGGCTTCTCCTGATTTACATAGCTGCAGGGGCTGGTGAACCCAAGATCAGCAGGTCAGAGAGCAGGGCTCTTGCTCATAGGCTGTGAAGATTGACGAATCCCAGGATCAGCAGATAAGCTGCAAGCTCAAGTCCCAAGAACCGGAGGTCAGATGAACAGGAGGCAGCTGCAGGATCCAGAGTGAGCAAAAAGACAGAACGTCTGCTTATATTCTGATACAGGCCACATGCCCAAGGAAACTCCCTTTCAACTGATTGGCTACTCACAGCAGATCCCATCGTGGGAGTGATCACATATAAACACTGAGAATCATGACCTAGCCAGGGTGACACACAATCTTAACCATCACACACCGCAAAGACCCTTCCAGCCTTGGGTGATGATGGCTCAGGTGAGGATAAGAGCCAGTTCCTTATGCACTTGGATAAGGAGTTGCTGAGCTCTACTCTCCCTTAGAGTTTTTTTCTTCAGAGTCAAAACTGGTTTAGAAGCAATCCCTGTGCAGCTGCTGGGGCAGGGAGATACCTGCGCGCTTGAGAGCTTCAGTTGTCAGTGTAGGTTTTTAGGAGATTCTCTATCCCAGCCCATTCTCAACTGCTCTGAGATGAAGCAGCAGCTCCACAGAGAAGTTGCTTTTAGTATTTTCTTTCTCCTAATGCAATGTGCTTGAAAACCTTGGAGATAATATAATAATTATTGAAATACATCAGGGGCCTTGAGATGGCTTGATTTTTTCTTTCTTTTCTCATATATACATATTTTTTTAATTGTGCTTTAGATGAAGGTTTACAGAGCAAATAAGTTTCTCATTAAACAGTTAATACATGTATCGTTTTGTGACATTGGTTGCCAACCCCATGACATGTCAACACTCTCCACTTCTCGACCCTGAGTTCCCCATTATCAGCTTTCCTGTCCCCTCCTGCCTTCTTGTCCTTGCCCCTCGGCTGGTGTGCCCATTTAGTCTCATTTTGTCTTATGGGCCTGTCTAATCTTTGGCTGAAGGGTGAACCTTAGGAGTGACTTCAGTACTGAGTTAAAAGGGTGTCTGGGGGCCATGCTTGTGGGGTTTCTCCAGTTTCTGTCAGACTAGTAAGTCTGGTCTTTTTTTGTGAGTTAGAATTTTGTTCTACGTTTTTATCCAGCTCTGTTCAGGACTCTCTATTGTGATCCCTGTCAGAGCAGTCAGTGGTGGTAGCCGGGCACCATCTAGTTGTGCTGGACTCAGTCTGGTGGAGGCTGTGG
>NW_004443946.1:3073735-3105488 GCF_000243295.1 Trichechus manatus latirostris
GGACTCTCTATTGTGATCCCTGTCAGAGCAGTCAGTGGTGGTAGCCGGGCACCATCTAGTTGTGCTGGACTCAGTCTGGTGGAGGCTGTGGCAGTTGTGGTCCATTAGTCCTTTGGACTAATCTTTCCCTTTTTATCTTTGGTTTTCTTCATTCTTCGTTGCTCCAGACAGGGTGGGACCAGCGGAGTATTTTAGATGGCCACTTACAAGCTTTTAAGACCCCAGACACTACTCACCAAAGTAGGATGTAGAACATTTTCTTTATAGACTACGTTATGCCAATTGAGCTAGATGTCCCCTGAAACCATGGTCCCCAGCCTTCAGCCCAGTAATTCAGTCCCTCAGAGAGTTTGGATGTGTCTATGGCGCTTCCATGACCTTGCCTTGGTCAAGTTGTGCTGACTTCCCCCGTATTGTTTACTATCTTACCCTTCACCAAAGTTACCACTTATCTATTGTCTAGTTAGTGTTTTTCCCTCCCAACCCCTCCCCTCCCTTGTAACCACCAAAAGTTGTTTATTTCTCCGTGTAAGCCTTTTCATGAGTTTATATAATAGTGGTCTCATAATATTTGTCCTTTTGTGATTGACTTGTTTCACTCAGCATAATGCCCTCCAGATTCATTCATGTTGTGAGATGTTTCACAGATTCATCACTGTTCTTCATCGTTGCATAGTATTCTATTGTGTGCATATACCATAGTTTGCTTATCCATTCATCTGTTGATGGGCACTTCGGTTGTTTCCATCTTTTTGCTATTGTGAATAATGCAGCAGTGAACATGGATGTGCATATGTCTATTCGTGTGATGGCTCTTATTTCTCTAGGATATATTCCTAGGAGTGGGATTGTTGGATTGTATAGTGTTTCTATTTCTAGCTTTCTAAGAAAGCACCATATCATTTTCCAAAATGGTCGTACCATTTTGCATTCCCACTGGCAGTGCATAAGAGTTCCAATCTCCCGCAGCCTCTCCAACATTTGTTATTTTGTGTGTTTTTGATTCGTGCCAGCAGTGTAGGAGTGAGATGGTATCTCATTGTAGTTTTGATTTGCATTTCTCTAATAACTATTGATCTCGAGCATTTCCTCATGTGTCTGTTAGCCACCTGAGATGACTTAATTTTGATCAGCTGTTTGTTTTTCTATTTGTTTAATGAACCCAGGAAGAAAGTGAGGGTCTGTGGCCATCCATTGGACTGTCAAAGCCTCAGTGAATCTCTGCAGAGGTTTGCCCCCTGCTGAGAGAAGCTGGACTATTGTACAAGGCAGTGAGAAGCTGAACAGTAGTTCGTCTCTTATCCTGAAAGTATCTCTTTGCTCCTGACCCATTTGTGTGTCCCAGCAGCCAGCCTGATCTGTGTGGATGCTGCAGCTTCGTCCCCCACAGAGCTCACAGGCACACCAACCTCCTAGAGTCATGGACCTGCTTGTCAGCTCTGAAGAGAAGTCACTTTTTCTGCCCCTTTGCCATCAAAGCCAGTGGTTGTGTCTGGGTTGAAGGCTCTGGGCTCTTCCTCTTTTGTGATATCAACAATGAATCCCTTATGGGCTTTCCTAGTCTATGAGAAGGAGAGTGGAAGAAACGTTACTAAAACAGAAGTAAGAGATTTACAGACAATGAAATCCCTGTAATTATAAAATCATATCATGTTAGAGCTACAAGGAGCCCTGAAGACCAACTAGACATTTGCATTTGAGGAAACTGAAACCCAGCAGATTTAAAGGACTTGCTTAAATAAAATGTTTTGATACCAGCTAACACCTTATTGGAGGTATTTTATAGCATCAAATTTAATGGGGAAAAGGTGAGAAAAGAATATTTTCCCAAGTAACATCATCTCTCCTGGTGCTATTCATCATTGTACCCTCAACAGCTTGTAGAAGGGTCTGTAAAGTATTTATAATGCTTGTTGTAATTGATATGAAAAAGTGTGTACCTAGCAAAGGGTTGTCCAATGTTACAATCTTGTGTTTGCCCATAATTAAATAGCCAAATATTTATTGGATAATAACTATTACTATAGCTGACAATTTTTGCATTTACTACATTAAAAAAAAAGTTGTCATTGAGTTGATTCCAACTCATGGCAACCCCACATGTGTCAGAGTAGAACTGTGTTCCATAGGGTTTTTAATGGCTGATTTTTTTCAGAAGTAGATCGTCAGCCTTTTCTTCCAAGGTGCTTCTGAGTGGACTTGAAACTCTAACTTTTTGGTTAGCAGCCAGGTGTATTAACTGTTTGCACCACCCAGGGACATTTACTATGTACCAGCTACTTAATTTGTATTGTCTGTTTAATCCTTATACCCAGGTAGGCAAAGTCACCTCCTCCTTTTTACAGGTAAGGGGCAGAAGCATCAAGAGGTTCGGTACTTATCCACCATGACTAAGCTGAGGAATGTTGGAGTTAAGATTCAAACCCAGGGTGATGGATTGCACAGCCCATTCTTAACTTCTACAATTTCTTGTGGACATTAGTTGTATGCCTAGCACTGTGCTAGGAGTGGTGGAAGACAGTTTTCTCAAGAAGCTTACGTTGTATGGGAAAAATAGGATCTACGCAGCAACTCAGAACGGATTTCACTTGGGGCAATGATAGAAGAAGGGATCACAGGAGTGATTGGGATGGTTTTCCCTGTCTTCTTGCCTCTCATTTCCATCTTGGGAAAATTCACCATATGAATGAGGAAAAAGCAGAAACAGTTGGAGAGTGATAAGAGGCCACTGCTGCTACTGATAGTGTGAAGGAGCAAAGAAGAGAAATACTAGTGCCCAGAATACAGCAGTCCTTCTCTTTTGTGTACACATATGGAAGTTAGAGCTGCCTCTATTGAGTTCTGGGTTTCATGTTTTCCTGAGTCTGTAGCACATCCAAAGAAAGATAAGCTGATGGTCTGGAATGTATGCAATTATCTTTCAGAAATAATTTAGTGAATGTCTACCATATATAAGGAGCCCTGGTGGTGCAGTGGTTAAGCATTCAGCTGCTTACTGAAAAGTCAGTGGTTCGAACCCATCAGTGGCACTGCAGGAGAAAGATGTAGCAGTCGGCTTCCATAAACACTTACAGCCTTAGAAAGCCTATGGGGCAGTTCTACTCTGTCCTGTAGGATAGCTATGAGCTGGAATTGACTCAATGGCAACTAGTTTTTGTTCTACCATATACCTACCAGTATCCCAGATGCTGTGTATATTAACAATGAACAAGCAATGGTCCTTGCTCTCAAGCTACTCCATTTAGGAGATAGTGAATGGAATTACAGTGTGGTAAGGCCTGTGATTGGGGTGAGTGCAGACATTATGCCAAAATCTAACAATATTAAGATGATTAAGAAGCATTCTCTTAAGGAAAAGACTAAGATTCTTTGCTTAGGAGAAGACAGATATAGGGAGGAAATTATAGTTGTTGTCCTGGAGAGAAGCTCCATCACAGGGAAGTACTTTGTGAATTTCTGGTCATGGTACTTGTATAGGAAATTCCACACTGGATGGAAGAAAGTACCAAGTGACCTCAAGTTTTCTTGGATCCTTCAACATTTTATAATACTCTGTCCACACATGAGTGGGCAAATGAGGTCAGGTATCCAGGACTTACAAAGATGGTGGAAAAGAATCATTTATAGCTTTCAACTCCTTGCATTTCCCAGTAGGGGTGGGGTGTGGAAGTATAAATTAGCAGAGGGCTCACTGGTGTTATGAATAGCAACAGCAAGTCCACATTGGGGCATGGGTAGAGATGGAGGGACTTGTATAACTGTGGTTAACCTCCTTTGGTTCAGAATTCTGATGGGTCCCTGATGTTTCTGGAAATCATATATTTTGTTTTCTAGGAGGACTTCATCAACCTTGAAGCTCCTAATTAGCTATCTCATTATGCTACTTCTTCTGCTCACAGAAATGAGTGTTCTTCGGTCGAGTGCACAAACTTGAATACCAGGAAGAAGTCGTACTTACTGGATGCAGATACAAGAGACTTTCCATTGTTTTCTCTTGCTTGAATATACCTCAGAGCTACCATCTCTAGGCCTGTGCTCAAACTGCTCTATCTGGAGGACCCTCCCCACAGGACAGCAGGACACAGATGTGCAGATTGTGCCCTGTGTAAGGGCACCAAGATGGAGGGTTAAGGGAAGGCTGGCATCCAGCTTACAGCCTACACTCTAAGCACCTTGGACGGAACTGCACTGGCCTAGAGGTTGGAGCACCTTTGCCTCATTTACACAAAGAAGCCTTATAACTGACTGTAGCCATGCCTCCCTACTTCCCCACCCTTCATCATTACTAACCATACGGAATTAATTGTTCTTTCCTTAGCTTTTTTTGGAGAACCTTACTTATAACTCCATTATAATTCTTATTCCATACTAAATTGTATCATTGCACTGAAGACATACAATGCTAAATTGGCAGTTAGGTACTACCCTGACTATATGATTCCCCTATCTTTTCTGGATTTCAATATTGTTGAGGAGAAGCTAGCATCATTCTAATTGCTATTCCTTTGTAGATGGTGTGTCTTTTCTCTCTGGTTGCTTTTAAGATGGTCTATCTGACTTTGGTGTTCACAGCTTCCCTATGACGTGTTTATCTGAAGATTTTCTCTTATTTATTCTATTTGGGATTTTGGGGAATTCTTGATGTTTGGAAATTTTCAATTATCTCTTTGAATATTGCATCTTCATCATTCCCTCTATTATCTCCTATATTTCTAATTATATATATCGTAGATAATCTCATTTTTATTCTCTATCTGTTTTTACTCTTTAAAAAATATTCCCATTGCTCTATATGTCTGGGTTGCATTCTGGATAACTTTGTTTCTATCTCCCAGTTCACTGAATCTGTATAAAGGTTTATATGTGTATAATCCATACACTAAATCTTCAAGATCCTTGAGGTACAGGGACTGCATCAATTTCATCTTGGTTTAGTGTTTGATATATACCCAGTGCTCAATAAAAGTTTGCTGAAATGAATTGGTTGACATCTCTGAGAGGTAATTGTTGAACTGATTTTCCTGTGTAATCCAAGGTCTAAATACGTACTAAAACATGAATTGGTTATTCATTGGCCAGGAAAGAGGGGCCATAGTAGTTTATGATAATAGCATATAGAACTAGCTTATGATAATAGCATATAGAACTGATTGGATTGTACTACAGTTAAAGTTAGGCTAGGCAGAAGCACATGGCAGTCTTGGCTAACAACCATGGTCAAACTAAGCAATTCGTTTTTCAAATAAAACTCCAAAATATCACCCTGCTTACATAATAAAATGACCAAGCTACAAACTTAGGAAAAAAAACACTTTTGACTTAAGTTACTTCACGCAGTTTGATGTAAGTACGATCCTGACATTCTCTCTAACTTAAAAATACGTGAAGGAGAGTTACCATCAAGAAAAAGGAGATTAGTAAGTCTCAAAAGTCTTGTTCAGACTAGTTGTGGTATCTCATCCCATGCACCAGGTAAATGGGGCAAGGGTAGGCAAACCACATGCAGTCTACCTTTAGAAATACCTGATTCTGTTGTTAATCATAGCAGTCCATCTCTTATGTCTCGTTAAAGCAAAGATTCATCCCAGAAAGAAGACTTTCTGCCCCTCAGTTGCTATACCCAGAGGCTGGTGGCCATAGTCATGCAAGGCAGGGTCACTGTCCAGAAAAGATATGCATGACTTCAGAGGGAGTTTTCCAGAGTGTGTTTTGGCAAGGGGGGAGAGATGGTGGGAAGGGTGAGTCTCTCCCTGTGGCATTCAGTGTCTGGCATTTAGCCATTCTTCAGTGGGAAGTTCTGGATGAGAAACAGAAAAATCAATCTTCAGGGCAGTTCTACAAAAGAGTATGTGGTGTCTGCTGCTGATTTTGATATTCTACCCAATAGGTAAGGAATCTCTGAGTACAATGAATTTTCCCCTTGTAGCTTATGTGGTTATCAAACCAATCTGCATCTCTTCCTGGCTGTCAGTGCTGCTATAGAACAGTTCCAAAGCCACAAAGGAGTAGCTGGCACACTATTCCAGAGAAAAATCCAAACCCACTGCCGTCAAGTCAATTCTGACTCATAGCTGACATAGAAGGAGGCTCTGTAATCCCTGATCCTAAGTTCTGATTTGAGCATGGTTGGTGGTATCTGCAGTGATCCCAAAGCATGTCATCAAATTTGCTAAATTAAATTAATTTGAATGAATTTTATTATTATCATAAACAAATATGTATCAAAAAGTGCATAGGAGGAGTATCTGATAAAACCAAACATATGGTGACTGTCGACATAGCCTAGAAATCAGGGACATAGACTGAGTTCAATCAAGCAAATTGTAAAGCCACAGCTGGATGACTCCTCAGGTCCCCCAGAAGCTCCCCAGCTCTTAGATCAGCATAGAGGAACAGATGGTAGCTCCAATAGGTCAACTTCTGATTCCTTTGCCTAGAAATCTGCTGCTTTATCTAAGCCAGGGATTTTAGCTATTCCTGATGGCAGTGATTTCCATCTGGGCCTGTGGTGAAAAATAAACCTCTGAACCATTAAAATTCATATAGCTGTAACAGTTAAGATATAAAAAGTTCTTGAGATGATTTTGTGCATGTGATTTTTGTCTGTTTTGTGTGAAAACAAAATATCTGTGGTGAAAATTCAATATACTTATAAAATTAAATCTCTCACGCCAAGAGCTTGTGACTTATTGTCACAGAGGTGAGGTAAGAATTAAATGAGATGGCAATTGTCAAAGTGCTAGTTTGAAGACAGTAATGGCACTACTATCTTTTCTTACAGTGCTCTAGGGGAAAAGCAGGAAAGAAAATGCAAGATAAAGTTCTCTGAGTCTCAAAAATTGAGCTAGGATCAATTGGCACAACATAGTTTATAAAGAAAATGTTCTGTATCCTACTTTGGTGAGCAGCGTCTAGAGTCTTAAAAGCTTGTGAGTGGCCATCTAAGATACATCTACTGGCCCCACCCCATGTGGAGAAAGGGAGAATGAAGAAAACCATAGACACAAGGGAAAAATTAGTCCAAAGGACTAATGGCCCACAACTACCATAGCCTCCACCAGACTGAATTCGGCACAACTAGATGTTGCCTGGCTACCACCACCGACGGCTCTGACAGGATCACAGTAGAGGGGCCTGGACAGAGCTGGAGATAAATGTAGAACAAAATTCTAACTCACAGAAAAACACCAGACTTACTGGTCTCACAGAATCTTTTGAAACCCCAAGGGCCCGGACACCCTTTTAACTCAGTATTGACATCACTGCTGAGGTCACCCTTCAGCCAAAGATTAGACAGGCCTATAAAACGAAGAATAACACATGTGGTTCAACTATGTACATGAGACTAAATGGGCACACCAGCCCAGGGGCAAGGACAAAAAGGCAGGAGGGGACAGGAATGCTGGATGAATGGAAATAGGGAACCCAATGTTGAGAATGGGAGAGTGTTGACATGTGCGCGGTTGGCAACAAATGCCAGAAAACAGTATGTGTATTAATTGTTTAATGAGAAACTAATTTGCTCTGTAAACTTTCACCTAAAGCACAATTAAAAAAAAAAAAAAGACCTAGGAATTACAATGATTTAGAGATTAGAAAGAAATCTAGAAAGACAAAATCAGGGCAGAAGTCATCGGTCAGGTGGGTTTCTTCCTCTCCCTAAATGTCCTAGCACCACCAAAGCGGTCTCTGACCATCTCTTCACTATTTAAGGAAAGGCAACCACCCACTTGCTTTGGACAGGGACTGGCAGCTCCCCTAGATGAAGCCAAACCAAAGAATTCCTCCAAACATCTCTGACTGCAGAGCAGAGCAGACATGAGGAACTTACCCCTAGGATAATAGCTGTCTCCATGTTCTGGGGGTGATGGGTGCCAGAGTGATGTAGACTAGGAGTAAACTGTGAAGACTGCGAGTATATGCCCTTTGTAACAAGGTCAGCTACCAGAGAGAAATATGAACCTAATATTTCTAGATCTTTAGACATTTCAAGAGCATCTAGAATTCTGGATTTTTGTATGAAGTCTCTTGATTTAAAAAAAAAAAAAAAAACAAACCATCATGTGGGGTCAAACTAAACATGACTGCAGGCTGGATTTGACCTGCTGGTCACCAGTTTGTACCCCAAGGTTGAGGCTTACGTTGTGCCAGACTCTGTTGTAGGTGATGTGGACAGAGGGATGAGGAGAATCCTGTGTCTGCTGATGAGACATTCATATCCCAGTGGGAAAGAATGACTGAACTGTCAACAGAGCATGTGATTGCATGGTGGAGAGTGCTTTGGAGTGCAGAGGAGGGACAGCTAGCTAAGAAAGAGAGTGCAGGTGTCATGGCAGTTCTCCTGGAGGCAATGACACTGGAAGAGTTGAGTCTGGAACCTGAGCTGAGTCTTGAGAAGTTAACCGGGTAAAGCAGGTAGGTGTGGCAGAGAGATAAAGACATACCAGGAAATTGTCACAGCAAGAGCAGAGGCCAGAATTAAGGACTAGCACAGTCTGGCCTGTGTAGACACCTACACATAGATCAGTGAGTGACACAGGTAAGGCTGGGGATGGGTGGGCCATGGAAGACTCTGTCACATCAACTTGTCTGGATTTTATCCAAAGGGCAATGGAGAGTCCTGGAATGCTTTAAGTGGGCTATGTGGAGCATGAATCTCAAGTGGAAGAAGACTGGCAGCAGGGAGAATACTCAGGAAGCTAGGATGGTAAAACAGGCAAGAGATGGCCAGGGCAAGAGCTAGAGGTGGAGAGGAGAGCAGGAATGCAATAACTATTTAGAAGGTGAAATTGGTAGGACATGGAGATTGAAGGAGGGGATGAAGGGGACAGATGACTCCTGGGTCTGGATCCAGTGATGGGAGGGTGTTGGTTACGGTGACCAACTGATCCTAGTTTGCCCAAGACTGTCGGGGTTATTAAACTGAAAGTCCTGCATCCTAGGCACTTTTGATTCTGGGGAAATTGGGGTGGTTGGTCACTGTAGTGATAGTTCTCTAACATGGGGAATGGTGGTAGAAGAAGCTGCAAGTTTGAGAGATGAAGGAGATAATGAGTTTGATTTAGAGAATATTGAATTTGAAGTGTTAATGGAGCATCCAGGTGAGGATACCCAAAAGGCACTTGGAATATGAGTCTAAAACTCAAGGAGTGTGACTTGGAGAAAGAGGATTTAGGAGCCATCAGCACATATAAGGGTTGTCGGGGACCATGAAAGTGGGTTAAATCACCCAGGGAGAGACTGTAAAAAGAGGGAGTGGCTTTAGAACAAAATTTTATAGACTGAAACATTGGAAATTCCAATGTTGAAGGAGCAAGTAGAGAAAGAGGAACCCAAGAATGAGACTGAGAAGAACAGTCAGAAGAGGATAAGGACAGACTGAACATGGAAATCAAGGAAGTAGGAGAGATTCAAGGCAAGAGTGATTATCGGGATCAAGGCCAAGAAAGACGTAGTTACTATGAGAAGTGAAGACTGTGCTTCATTCCTGGTGATCTCAGCTGAAACCTCAGTGGTGTGACAGGTAGAAGCCAGCTTGCTTCTGGGGGAAGTGTAAATGTGAAGTGAGGAAATGGGGAAATGAGTGCAGTCTACTCACCCAAGAAACTTGAGGAAAAGAGAACAAGAGAGGCAGGGCAATAACCAGAAGACCATGTCAAGTCAAGTTACTTCCTTTAAGACGGATAGGAAGTGAACAAGATTATAAGCTGAGAGGGAAAACCTGATAAAAAAGAGAAAAAGTAAAGCTATAGTGGAGAAGAGAGGTAATTAATAGAGCAAGGCCCAGAGGGAGATCAAATGATATGGGATGGTGTCAAAGCCACAGAGGAAGATATTGGCCTTAAACAGGGGAGGGAGGGCCATGACGCGCTCTAGGCCTATGCGATGGAGGGCTGGTTAGGGTGAACATTGAAGGAAAGCAGAAACGACAGCCTGGAAATGGGTAGACATAAAAGAAAGAGTTGTGGAAGGAGAGGAGAGTGTTAGGAAGAGGCCAGTGAAAAACAAGATAGTATTGTAGGAAATGAGCCCTGGTGGTGCAGTGGTTAAGCGCTCGGTTGCTAACCACCAACCTCTGTGTAGGAGAAAGATGTGGTGGTTTGCTCCCGTAAAGATTCCAAAACCCAAACCCATTGCCACTGAGTTGATTCTGACTTGTAGAGACCCTATAGGACAGAGCGGAAGTGCCCCATAGAGTTTCCAAGGCCGTAAGCTTTATGGAAACAGAACGCCACATCTTTCTCCCATGTAGCAGCTAGTGGGTTCAAACCACCTACGTTTTGGTTAGCAGCTGAGCGCTTAACCACTGCGCCACCAAGACTCCTCCTGTAAAGATTACAGCCTTGAAAACCCTTTGGGGCAGTTCTACTCTGTCCTGTAGGGTTGCTATGAGTCGGACTCAACTGGCCGGCAACAGGTTTGGTTTCTCTGGTTTATTGTAGGAAATGATGGACATGTTAAAGACATACATCAGACACTACTTTTAAAAGGAATGCTATTAGATTTAGAGCATTGAAAAAACAGAGGACATACAGTTTTTGGAAACGCCAGTAAAAAATGTTCCAGAAGTGACTGAATGCTATTTGATCTAGAGGATTATCAAATTATTCCCTTTAGTATCAAAGGTTCTGAGTCAGATTCAAATAAGCAGTTGGCTCTGTCTCACACACACACGCACACACACACGCACACACCTCTTACATAAACAAGTCATAACCTGCTCAGACTCCAAAACAGGCATTACAATCACTCTAAGTATCATTCTCAGATACTGTCAGGCTGAAGAGAAGTTTTTGCTAGGTGGGAGGCCAGTGCATAAATACAGAAAAATACAGAAAGGCAAAGTGATTTTTTTTTTCCCAATTAAATTTGTGTATTCAGTTAGGCTGAATTTAGAAATCACTGACGAGCCATTCAGAGCCAATCTTGAGACACAAACTTTAAGAGGAAATCATTGAAGGCACCGAAGCAGGGCTGTGCTCTGCGCTGGTTGCTGGGTGAAGCCACAGCAGCGCAAGGCTGATGAGAGAGCTGGGGCCTTGCCAGCAGCCGGCAGGAAGTCCTCCGCGCTGCCACGGTGAGTCATCGTCCCTTGCTCGTAGCTTAATGTCTCCCTGGCACAGGGAAATGCCATGGCATTTTATTCCTTCTACTTATTTTGCTCATCAATCAGGAGCCACATAGAAAATGATGTCCAGGGTATGTACTTTACCTTCTGATTTTTTTTTTTTTAATAATTTTTCTGACATAAAAGTAAAACATGCACTTTGTAGACATTTTGGTCGATGCAGAAAAATAGAACCAAGACAAAAAAATCACCTCTACACCATCTACATCAACTACCATTATTTGGCATAGTTTCTTCTAGCCTTTCCATTGTGGTTTCAGGATGAAGAGGACTGAGTTTGTCCCTTCTGAGAAAAGCAGATAATTCCAGCATAGGAAAAATTTCCTGGCAGAGACACCAAAAGATCTGCGTTCTAATTCCAGCTCTACCACTGTGCGGCTTGTGGCCTTGGCAGCCGTCAACCCTCCTAGGGTTAGTTGACAAGATGACCAACCACTAGGGCCTGTTCTAGCACTTGTCTCTCACGGGCCTGTCGTGTACTGACTCTCTAGAAAGATGTACTTTCGGACACGAACTCCTCTGTACTTCCCACACTGAAATCCTGAGACTTCTGAAACTGTGATTGAAGCACTGCAAAGGAAGGTTTTTTGAAGTGGTGTGGCTACTCTCTGATCCTTTTGTTAAGTCTTGGAAATAATAAATAAATAAATAAATAAATAAATGCCCTGAATAAGCATGCATTGTAATGTAGAGCATATGTTGGAGAATCTCTAATGACATAGGTTAATGATCAGCCCACTGAACTGGGTAAAGCCAGTAGCCTGGATCATTCTAGCTAGTAGCTGAATTCAAAAAATCATGAGTTAAATAAACCTATTAAATAAGTCTGCCTCAGAATTCCCTAAACTGTGTTCTCTGACAAAAAAAGGTTATTTGGTAAAATAAAAGAGAAAGAGAGAGCAGTGGTCAAGTAAGCAAAGAAAATGTTAGGTTAAATCAAGTTTAGTAGGTTTCTTTATTATAGGACTTCTTAGGACTTTAAATATGCTTAAATACATTAGGAATGTAAGAGGGATATGGAGTATGTATTTCAGGCTACTGTGACCATGTAGCTATTTTGTCAAGGTACACTAATTAACATCTCAGAGAATATTGATTTTCCACAGAATACAGTTTCATCAACACTGTTCTAGATCTTTCTACCAGTTCCCAAAGAAGGTGTTTTTAAGCACTTTCAATAATTATTTCTGACTGTTTTTGTCACTGTGGGATATTCTGGGGTGTGTTTTTAAAATACATTATAAGTTTTATAATTTAGTGTTTCATAATACACATTTGCAGGTCAATTTTTATTTCCTTAAATGTACATCTATCAACTGAGTGCTAACCTGTGCCTGACACTGTACTAGCATTCTTGGCTCTGAGTTTTGCCTTCACCCATGTGTGTGATCTTAGGGGAGTCACTTAAGTTCTTTAAATAGGCTGGGGTGACTTAGATTGGGGTTCAGAAGCAGGGGACACTGAGCAGAGAATTACTTCAAGAACTGGTAAGTTTACGGTTAATATTATAGGAGTTCGGTGAGAGTTAAAGGAAAAGCAAAGACCTGGGAACCAGAGGAGCAAGCATGGAATCATGGAGTGAAGAGGGGAGTTAAGGGGAAAGGTAGAGGAATTTGAGCTCTCCCTTCCTGAAGTCAGATCTCTTTCTAAAAGCCAGATGAAAGCAAAGATGGGAAAGATAAAGTTCAGGATCAGCAGAGGCCTGGACTCCATGGGGAAGATTGTTGTTATTGTTGTAACGTGCCGTTAAGTTGGTTCTGATTCATAGCCACCTTACGTACAACAGAATGAAACAGTCTGGTCCTGAGCCATCCTCACAATCGTTGCTATGTTTGAGCCTGTTGTTGCACTCACTGTGTCAATCCATGTCATTGAGGATCTTCCTCTTTTTCGCTGACCCTCCACTTTACCAAGCATGAAGTCCTTCTGCAGGGACTGATCCCTCCAGATAACATGTCCAAAGTACATGAGACGAACTCTCGCCATCCTCCCTTCTAAGGAGCATTCTGGCTGTACTTCTTCCAAGACAGATTTGTTTGTTCTTCTGGCAGTCCATGGTTTATTCAATATTCTCCACCAACACCATAATTCAAAGTCATCAATTCTTCTTCAGCCTTCCTTATTCATTGTCCAGCTTTTGCATACATATGAGACAATTGAAAACCATCATTTTTGATTAAGGATCAAAATTCAAGAAAAGAAGCCCTTGTTCCTCCACTTTACAAAAAAAGTGGTCGTTTTACTTAATCAGCAAAAACTGCAAAAATGAACTAAGTCAACCCCTTTGAAACCTTCACAAATAGAGAAGTGGTAAGGCCCATATTTAAGAGTTTTTACTATAATAATTGCAAACCTAGGGAGGCAATAAAGAAAAAAAAAAGCTACAAATTTTCAAGTGTATGATGGCTAGGAAAAAAAGAAAAACATAAAAGAAGGATGAATGCTCTGGTTGACAAAGCATTTTTTAAAAAGCAGATTTGGAAAGTTACAAGTCCCAGTGATTTCAGGTCCTTGCTTTGAACTACGTCTGTAAAAGCACTTTGGGGACCTTACTATTTTCCATTTGAAGCTAATGTGGCAAAGAGTCAGAGAAATGCCCCCATCTCCTGCCCTGCAGATAGACCCATTGCTGTCGAGTTGATACCGACTCATAGTGACCCTCTCAGACAGAGCAGAAATTCCCCATCGGGTTTCCAAAACTGTAATCTTTATGGAAGCAGACTGCCACATCTTTCTCCCACGGAGCGGCTGGTGGGTTTGAACCACAGACCTTTGGGTTAGCAGCCATGTGCCACCAGGGCTCCTTGCCCTGCAGATAGGCCCCCTAAACATCCGCCATTCTTAAATACCACAACTGAACTGTGCTTTACCAGATGTCTTGGTGATACAGTAGATTTCAGATATTATGAATTGGGCAGGTCAGACCATAGACTTCTCCTACAACTAGATGAAGGGCCCAATTGATGGATAAAAGAGAATATCCTTTGTAGGAGTTCTCAATATCAGAGTCTAGGGCAAAATGTCTGGTTTTAAAAAAGCATTTGGCATGGAGCTCCTTAGGAGAGAGTGTGCAAGAGGAGGATGAGATGACATGTTTTCATCTTGCTTCCCTCTCATCTGGTGTATGAGTGCTTTAACATAGAGCAGATGAAATCATGGATACTTAATCATGGACCTATGTAGTAGAGGAGGGTCCGAAAGCCCATCCTGTGCTTGCTCTGAAATGTGCTTGGTTTCTGACATGCTTGTTTGTTTACTAGCCTTTTTAAGGTGCTTTGGAATGTGGGCCAGATAAAATGGGAACAAAAACAGACTTGCATTTCATATGAATAACTTGATATCTTTGTTTCCAAAATTCGGCAGTTCACTCTTTGACCTATTTTTGTTTCCTATGCTGTCATTTTTAAATAATTTTTGAGGAGTGGAAGAGAGTTAGTTGTGTTTGTATGCTATGACGGATCAATACCATTTATTAATTGTCTCTCTTGCAGGGCCCCTTCCAATCTCCTCTCACCCTCACCCCAATCTCTTATCTGTCCAGGGAAATGTTTGCTCAATGACTGATTAGACTTTCACAGTAAATTGCATTTTTGGAGATTATCCTGATAGCATTTTCACAGCTTTCATGGAAGGTTTTGAGATTATGTATCTTATCTTCAAGCTTCAAGTCTGAGGTCTTTAGTCTAAGCCATGTTATCTTCTGAGTTTTTTGGTGTGTGTTAAGTGGGCAAGTCCTTTGAAGTTTGGGAGATAGTTCTTCCTGGGTCTTTCCAAACTCAGTGAATACCACATACTGTCTTTTCAGACCATTAGTGATGCAATTCCAGAATGAACTGGATGATTGATTATTTATAATTGGGAAAACTAGAAGGTAAGCAAGGTGAAAACAAAGAATTGAAAGGGAACCTGAACTGTGTTCTGGTCTGCAGCCTGACCTTTTTGGCTTGACTGGTGCTGGGGTGCGCAAAGGGTTAATGGCATATTGTACAGTCGCTCCCAGTACAACTCTCTCCCTGCTTGGGATCATGATTCACTGCCATGATGTACTCTTGGTTTCATTCATGAGATCTCGATAGCTGTTTTAAGCTGTACAGAGGGCTGGTAATGGAAATAATGGTGTATACTGAGTGACACACTCAAGCTCTCGGACACTGGAGTCAGGGCTGTGACTTTGTGGCTTGGGCTGCAGGAGAGAATGAGAGGGCTTCCTTGAATTAGCAGGAACAGCAGAGATCTTCTGGATTAATACCCCCACCCTCATCATTTCTGTTCGAAGCTCACAGAGCTTCTGAAATACATAAGGCATCATTGCAAAGTGTTGAGCAGTACTTGTTGTTAGGTGCCGTTGAGTAGGTTCCGACTCATAGTGACCCATGTACAACAGAATGAAACACTGCCCAGTCCTGCACCATCCTCATGATCATGGTACTAGTAACTTGTTAAATAGTTTTCCCCCTCATACTGACCCTGGTGTCTATCTATAATGGCAGTCTGTTGGTTTTACTTCTGTTCTCTGTGGCAACGAAGAACAAATACTTTCTCTGACAATCCCTCACCCTCCTCAGTCTCCTGTTATTTTTTCAGCTTCCTATAATCTCTCAAAGATGACTGTCCATGACTATGAACTTCCTTTAGGCCCTGGAATGCAATTCACACAGGCCTGGATTATTGGAGCTGTTTTAAGTATCTAGGTCCACTCTCACTGGATCCTTGCCTATCTTGAATGGAAATTCCCTCTTTGCATTGTTAGTTCTAACTTTTTAGGTTGAACACTGGGTTTCCTGTTGAATAAGACAAGTAAAAAAGTAGTTCAGTATTTCTGCTTTCTGTCTTTTTTCCCTTATAACTACACCAGCTTTCCCAAGCAATGTTCTTTTTGTTTCAAAATACCTTAAAAAAAGCAATTGCTAACTCATATATATTAGAAGTCTCAACTAATGCTGCTCTTCAGCCTTCCTGACACTATTCTAACAAGTTCTTGCTAAAAGGCATAAAATGATACTCCTAACTTCAATGCTTTTGTCTCTCTGTTAATATAATTTGGCATCCTAAATTTTTTCTCTCAACATTATGTCATGAGAATTTACTTATAGAGACAGTATTCATTCATTCCATAAACATTTATTGAGCAGTTACTATGTGCCAGGAACTATAATAGGTGTTGGGATATGCTGAAGAAAACAAGAGAAACAGGGCCCAGTATTGGAAATACATAAAATAATTGCACAGATGTTTAATTAATCACAATAGTAAGTGCTAAGAAGGAAACACACGTGGACCATGAGGGAATACAAAGAAAGACTTGATCTACTTGGAGAAGCTTCTCTGAATAAATTTTGATACACAGTTCCCCCATTTGGGGACTTTCCAAAGCTACTTTCAATAAACCTGAAATTAACACCTCTGTGCATAAGTGATATTATTTCCTTAGGGCATATTTCTAAAAATATAATTATTAGGTTAAGAATATGAACAATTTATGGCTCTTGATACCTTTTGTTAAAAGGCTTTTTGGGAAAGTCATTGCAGAGTTTTAAAGCTAGTGAGGGTCTTGGACCACCACATTTCCAACTACCTTCATGGAAACAGTAGACTGGTTTCAAGAAATCTGTAAAATTAGTACTAAGAGCAGTGGATGTTTCCTGCACCTGTTCTAAACCAGTGCTACTCAAAGCATAGTCCTCTAACTGACATTCGTCCCAGAAATGGTGGTTAGTGGTCTGTGACAAGTACAGAAATTGAGAATTAAGCATTTAAAACTTTTATGGCAATATAACATAGTAATTTATGTAAAAATAATTGGTGTGTATATATATATGCCTTTTTTTCTTTCTTTTAGTAATTCATTAAAGCATTTTTTTTTACCATAGAAGTATTGGTTCATGATGAATTAGGGTGGGGGAGAGGGGAGCTGGTCCCTCATCATAGGTAGTTTGTGTGAAAGCTACAGCAACTCTCTTGACAAATTCCCTACAACAGACCCAAAGTCCCGCAACACTGTGTAATGATTTTTTTCCCCTTTTCTCATGGGAAACCAATGGGTTTAGCGAATTTTGAGCACAGACGTGTACTTAAATTAAGCCACACAAGATGTATGTATATTTGTCCCGGATAGATAAAACACATCTATTGCAACATACACAACATTCATTGTTTAAACAATTTCTGTGAGAAATCTCTTGGTCCCAGAATTATGATTGCTTGCTGTTTTAGTATTGCTCTTAGAATATAGTAAGATACTTGACCATTGAACCTGCCTATGATGAGACAACAGAATTATAACAGTTGCTATTACTGCCCAACATTTCTGCCCAGAGGAAGTAATAAAAGGTGTCAAAAAACTTCCACCTCTGAAGCCTTCCACCAATTGTGTATATAGAGTTTAGCTGTAGGTTAAAGGCTACTTCCTTTGTAGTCATATCCTCAATAACAGATATCGAATTGTTCAAACATTTGAAATGGTGAAAAAATCTCGCCAACCAAGGGCTGAAATCAGTGGATAATGTCTGAATGTCATTTAGCATTGTATTGGATAGAAAATAAAAGAAACTACAAAATTTCCTTTTGCTTGGTCTCTGTCTCTTGGTGTTATTAAAAAATTAAAACCAGACCTAGTTCAGAGAAAGGGCTCACCCATAATGTTGGTGAAGTTCCCAAACTGGTGAGAACTGTTTTCCTAAAAACTCTGCCTACCACCAATTTGCTAGTCAATATGAGTTAAGCTTTTTTGGGTTTTTTTGCTCATTTTCAATGAAAGAGAAGTCATAAGTCAAATGAAGAGTACAGATTCTGAAGTAATAGTAAAAAACAAAACCCAATTGCCATCAGGTCAATTCTGACTCATGGTGACTGGATTTAAATCCTAGACTCTATATTTTACTAACTAGTGACTGGGTTTGGGCTATTTCCTCTGAGTGCCTCTGTTTTTTCATCTGCATATTGGAGATACCAAAACTCGTTGCCATCGAATCGATTCCAACTCATAGCAACCCTATGGGACAGAGTAGAACTGCTCTTCAGGGTTTCCAAGGCTGTAATGTTTACGGGAGAAGACTGCCACCTCTTTCTCCCAAGGAGTGGCTTGTGGGTTTGAACCACTGACCTTTCGGTTAGCAGCTGAGCACTTAACCTCTATGCCACCAGGGCTCCTTATGTATTGGAGATAATAAATGTAAATGAGAAAATCCTTGTAAGTACCTAAAACACATGGCTCCAGCATTCAGCCAGTTCTCAATAAATTTTAGCTATTCTTATAATAAAACTCATCATAAGAAATTCTGTTTAACAAGAAGGAAAAAAAGGAAGGAAGGAAGGAAAGAAAGAAGGAAGGAAGAAAGGAAGGAAGGGAGAAAGGGAAGGAGGGAGGGAGGAAGAAGTAAATGAAAAAAGACAGGAAGAGGAAGATTCAAGAAGCAGTGGAGCCTGTTGTCTCAGACCTATTCTTCCTGTGGGATGTTGGAGAAGAGCAAAAGATTTGGAACCAGATGACTTGGGACTTCAGGCCTGACTGTGCCATTAACAAAGTGTGTGATCCAGACAATCATGTGACATCACTGAGCCTTAGGGTCCTCTTCCCTTCTGTAAATACGATGATGTCAATAATACCTGCCTCACACAGTTGTCGTGAGGGTAAGTGAGCTAATGTTTGGGGAAGGTGTCTTGTAAGTGGTAAGAATTACGTGGGTGTGAGTTATCTTGCTCAGCGACTCTTCGTTTGGTGTGGCTTTCCTTCTGCATGTGCCTGCTTGAACTGGCTCTGTAGGAGGTAGACCTTTCCTGAGCTTTGGGCTTCGGGGCTAGGGATTTCCCCTTCTTCTGGGCTTCTGGGCAGCAATTATCTACTGAGACCAAATGCATAGACCCCACCTAATTAGTTCCTGGTAATTGAGACATGAAGGTTACATCTGGATATCAGTATGCATGTTTTCAGAATCGTTCCATCAGAACAATATGCCCATAGATGAAGAAAAGCTTGATGTTGGGCCATTCTGCATTGGGTTTATCAGTGTAACCTTCTTTGGAGATCGTATTTTGAGGACCCATAAGACCAGGCCTCTTATAAAAAAAGAAAGAAAAAATAAAAAGAGATGACTCACTCATTGGTAAAGAAACAAGCTAAAAACCCAGAGGCCAAGAGTTCCAATCCCATCAGTGCCATGACTTGTTAGATGACATTCGGCAAATAACTTAATTGCTTGGTGGCCTTATATTCTTGTCCATAAAATGTAGTGTAAGAGTACTAACCTACCTTGCTAGATTGCTATAAAAATAAAATTTGCCATGTATACATCTGGCTTGCTTCCAGGACTTTGTGGTTTGGGGCAGGTTGGAAATATGAAAAAGGCAATTTTTCCTATTGCATTTCAACCAGATGCACTGGAAAAGAATAATCTGCTGTCTTCTCCATGAATTTTCTTAATTCCATTCTGGTACTCACTCACCAGATAACATTATACTACTGACTGTTTGAAAGGACATGCTATTTCCACATTAAAAATAAACGCCCCAGAAAGAATCCACAGGAAATGTCCCAGGAAGCTCTAGGGTAACAGGGAAATAGGAAGTTGTCTTGACAGTGCCATAAATTCTTAAGAATGACCTTAAAACCGGGATCTGTGTGGAGCTCCTATACACACCCTGCACTTAAACAGCCTTCAGGCTTCTAACACTGCCAGACACATTGTGGACTTTCAGAAAGACGAAATTGATGCATTGCCTGCATGCAGTCCTTCCCCTTGAATATTAAAATACAATCATAAAAACTTCCCTAAAGTTTTTAATAGGAAAAAAAATTATTCTCATGCTTAACTCTGCCCAAGCAAAAACTCAATTTTAGTGATAATGAAGGAATAAAATATTTGTAAACCTAGCCCAAAGAGAGCAAGAGGAGAAACAACAGCCCCACAGGGAGGACAACAATTTTTGGAAGACAGAAAACAGCTGGAGTGGCACCTAACTTGGAATCAGGGCTTTGAACCAGTTTGGTCCATTTTGGTCCAAACCTCTGCTGAGAATTTGCACTTCCACCCCAGATATACTGAATCAGAATCTACATTTTAACAAGTTAATCTTTAACACTTACTTTGTTGTTAGGTGCCATTGAGTCGGTTCTGACTCATAGTGACTCTATGTACAACAGAACAAAACACTGCCTGGTCCTGCACCATCCTCACAATTGTTGTTATGCTTGAGCCCATCGTTGCAGCCACTGTGTCAATCCATCTCCTTGAGGGTCTTCCTATTTTTTGCTGACCCTCTACCAAGCAAGATGACCTTCTCCAGGGACTGATCCCTTCTGATAACATGTCCAAAGTACGTGAGAACTAGTCTCACCATCCTTGCTTCTAAACAGCATTCTGGTTGTGCTTTTTCCAGGACAGATTTGTTCGTTCTTTTGACAGTCCACGGTATATTCAATATTTTTTTGCCAATACCACAATTCAAAGGCATCAATTCTTCTTTGGTCTTCCTTATTCATTGTTCAACTTTTGCATGCATATGAGGTGGTTGAAAACACCATGGCTTGGGCCAGGTACACCGTAGTCTTCAAGGTGATGTCTTTGCTTTTTTAACATTTTAAAGAAGTCTTTTGCAGCAGATTTGCCCAATGCAATGTGTATTTTGATTTCTTGACTGCAGCTTCCATGGGTGTTGATAGTGGATCCAAGTAAAATGAAATCCTTGACAACTTCAATCTTTTCTCTGTTAATCATGATGTTGCTTATTGGTCCAGGGTGAGGATTTTTGTTTTCTTTATGCTGAGGTGCAATTCGTACTGAAGGCTGTATTCTTTGATCTTCATCAGTAAGTGCTTCAAGTCCTCTTCACTTTCACCATGCAAGGTTGTGTCATCTGCATATTGCAGGTTGTTAATGAATCTTCCTCCAATCCTGATGCCCGGTTCTTCTTCATATAGTCCGACTTCTCAGATTATTTGCTCAGCATACAGATTGAATAAGTGTGGTGAAGGGATACAATCCTGACACACACCTTTCCTGATTTTAAACCATGCTGTATCCCCTTGTTCTGTTTGAGTGACTTCCTCTTAGCCTATGTACAGGTTCCTCGTGCACACAATTAAGTGTTCTGGAATTCCCATTCTTCACAATGTTATCCATAATTTGTTATGATCCACACAGTTGGATACTTTGCATAGTCAATAAAACACGGGTAAATATCTTTCGGGTATTTTCTGCTTTCAGTCAGGATCTATCTGACATCAGCAATGATATCTCTCATTCCACGTCCTCGTCTGAATCCAGCTTGAATTTTTGGCAGTTCCTTGTTGATATACTGCTGCAGCCACTTTTGAATGATCTTCAGCAAAATTTTACTTGTGTGTGATACTAATGATACTGTTTGATAATTGCCACACTATGTTGGATCATGTTTCTTGGGGGTAGGCATAAATATGGATCTCTTCCAGTCAGTTGGCCAGGTAACAGCCTTCCAAATTTCTTGACATAGACGTATGGGCACTTCCAGTACTGCATCTTCTGTTAAAACGTCTCAACTGGTATTCCGTCGATTCCTGGAGCTTTGTTTTTCACCAGTGCTTTTAGTGCAGCTTGGACTTCTTCCTTCAGTGCCATTGGTTCCTGATCATATGCTACCTCCTGAAATGGTTGAACGTCCACCCATTCTTTTTGGTATAGTGACTGTGTATTCCTTTCATCTTCTTTTGATGTTTCCTGCATCGTTTAATACTTTCCCCAAAGAATCCTTCAATATTGCAACTCAAGGCTCGAAGTTTTTCTTCAATTCTTTCAGCTTGAGAAATGCTGAGCCTGTTCTTCCCTTTTGGTTTTCTATCTCCAGGTCTTTGCACATATCATTATAGTACTTTACTTTGTCTTCTCAAGCTGCCCTTTGAAATCTTCTGTTCAAGTTCTTTTACTTCATCGTTTATTCCTTTCGCTTTAGCTACTTAACATTCAAGAGCAAGTTTCAAAGTCTCTTTTGATATCCATTTTGGTCTTCTTTTCTTCCTTGTCTTTTTAATGACCTGTTGCTTTCTTCATGTATGATGTCCTTGATGTCATTCCGCAACTTGTCTGGTCTTTGGTCATTGGTGTTCTACGCATGAAATCTATTCTTGAGATGATCTCTGTATTCAGGTAGGATGTACTCAACTTTATACTTTGACTCTCGTGGACTTGTTTTAATTTTCTTCAGTTTTAACTTGAACTTGCATTATGAGCAATTGATGGTGTGTTCCACAGTCAGCCCCCTGGCCTTGTTCTGACTGGTAATATTGAGCTTTTCCATTGTTTCTTTCCACAGATGTAATCAGTTGATTCCTGTGTATTCCATCTGGCGAGGTCCGCATGTATAGTAGCCATTTATGTTGCTGAAAAAGGTATTTGCAATGAAGAAGTTGTTAGTCTTGCAAAATTCTATCATGCGATCTCCGGCATTGTTTCTGTCACCAAGGCCATATTTTCCAGCTATCAATCCTTCTTTTTTGTTTCCAACTTTCCCATTCCAATCTCCAGTAATTATCAATGCATCTTGATTGCATGTTCCATCAATTTCAGACTGCAGAAGTTGATAAAAATCTTCAGTTTCTTCATCTTTGGCCTTAGTGGTTGGTCTGTAAATTTGAAGAATAGTCGTGTTAACTGGTATTCCTTATAGGCATATGGATATTATCCTATAACTGACAGCGTTGTACTTCAGAATAGATCTTGAAGTGTTCTTTTTCATGATGAATGCAATGTCAGTCCTCTTCAAGTTGTAATTCCTGGCATAGTAGGCCATATGAATGTCAGATTCAAAATGGCCAATACCAGTCCATTTCAGCTCACTGATGCCTAGGATATTGATGTTTATGCATTCCATTTCATTTTTGACAATTTCTAATTTTCCTAGATTCATACTTCGTACATTCCACATTCTAATTATTAATGGATGTTTGTAGCTGTTCCTTCTTATTTTGAGTCGTGCCACATCAGCAGATGAAAGTCTGGAAAACTTGACTCCATCCACCTCATTAAGCTTGACTCTACTTTGAGGAAGCAGCTTTTCCCCAGTAGTCTTTTGAGCTCCTTCCAATCTGAGGGGCTCATCTTCTGGCACTGTATCAGACAATGTTCTGCTGCTATTCATAAGGTTTTCACTGGCTAATTATTTTCAGAAGTAGACTACTGGGTCCTTCTTCCTCGTCTGTCTTAGTCTGGAAGCTCAGCTGAAATTTGTCCACCATGGGTGACCCTGCTGGTATTTGAATACCGGTGGCATTGCTTCCTGCAACACAGCAACACACAAGCCCCCACAGTATGACAAACTGACAGTAAATAACTCTTACTTTATCATTCCCTATTTTTAAACATTTTTCTCTTTTAATAATATATGCGTTTAAAAACTATAAGTTTTAAACTCCATTTTAGCCTAATCTCACGAATTTTAGAACATTGTATTTGTATTTTCTTTCAGTTTTTCTAGTTTCCTTTGTGATTTTATCATTGCTTAATAAGTTATTTAGAAAGTATTGTTTAATTTCTAAGTATTTGGGGTTTTCAATTTTTACCTCATGTACTGTGAGGCTCTGTTATTAGATGTGTACACATTTTTAATTGTTGTGTCTTTCTGATGAATTGTCCCTTTTAGCATAAAATGCTCATTGCTATTTTTAAACAAACATTCAGAGCTCTTGGAAAATGAAGATATAATTGTTGAAATTTAAAAAGGAACATATGTTAAAAGAAGGGTTGGAAGATAAAAAGTCGAAGGAATCTTCCAGCAAGTTTAACACCAGCAAAGAAAACACCAGTGACAGGAAACAGTAGATAAATGATAAGAACTTGAGAGGATCAGTCTAAGAGGTCCAGCATTCAAATAAGAAGAGTCCCAGAAAACCAACCAACCAATAAATAAATAAAAACAGGAGATGAGAAAATTACTAAGGAAATTATATAAGAATATTTCCCATAATCAAAGGACATGGTTTACCAGATCAAAAGATCTGCCTAGGATCCAGCACAGTGAAGGCTGAAGACCTACACCAAGGCACATCATTATGAAATTTCACAATTTCTGAGTGTTCTAGGCATCCCTTTTCTTTTGCTCAACTGCTAAAGGAATGATTGTAACCATGAGAGAAACACTTGTTTCAGGGGAACAAACAGGGTGCCTCCTTTTCAGTTCCTGAGTTGTACCCTCAACTCACCTGAACTAGTCTCACAGCTGAAGCAGTGCTGCCAGGAATTCAAAGCAACCCTATCCCCTTCACCCAGGTTTCTGGTTTGACTTGAGTCATTTGAATCTTTGAAAGGTTCCTAGTACTCACACACTTAGGTGCCAAGAATCTTTGTTTAACCACTTTAGCAAGTTAATCCACAAGGTTGTGCTTTAAGTCTGTTATTCGATTTAATTAGGATAATGTACTGTATGTTTCTTTAGGAGAATATTTCTCCATACACGTGATAAGACCTAATGATTATCCCTAGAATACTTATTAGTTGATATCCTTGAGCAGTTTGGGAATTAATTTTTAAATTAGGTACAATGAGTTAAATTATTTTGGAAGTCATCCAGATGAGGGAACCTACGCCAACAATGAAGGCACTGGGATGAAACTGAGGGCCTGGGATTATGCCCCTGCCAGTCCTGCTGCTGCTTATGCTCCCCAAACCAGTCAAAACCAGTTGCCATTGAGCTGATTCCAACTCATGGTGACCCCATGTGTGTCAGAGTAGAACTTGCTGCATAGGGTTTTCAATAACTGATTTGTCAGAAGTAGAGCACCAGGCCTTTCTGCCAAGGAGCCTCTGGGTGGACTTGAATCTCCAACCTTTCGGTAAGGTGCCAAGAGCGTTAACTGTTTGCACCACCCAGGAACTCCTATGCTCTCCAACTCTAGGATAATTCTTTACAACCAGTGGTCCCTGGAATCCTATTACCCTTAGGGACAATCAGGACTGGGCCTTTCAATCAAGCATGTGTGCCTCTCAGCCCCTCCGAGTTTATTTTGGTTCAAATTCACATTCTGACCCATCTCTACTCAGCCAGTTGTTGGTTCTTGCCAAAGTTTCGAACCCCATTCCAGCCACCATCACTGTTGCTCGTACAGCTAACACGAAACCTGGCAGATAGTTTCTTCAGTGATCACAGCTTCTAGTCACCTCTTAGAATGGTCTGGCCACTCAGTGATCACAGCTCTACACTTTCAGAGGGAGTCTTGTCCTTCCAGTTTTACACACCCTCAGCTGAAGAAATATGAACAGGTTGGGACCAGTACACATTTCATTTGAAGGCACTACCTGAATTCTCACCAAACATTCCTTGCTGATTTTAGACTGGTGCCCCAAGTGAAAACACAGGCTTTTGACTCTATCTCAGGGAATTTTCTGCCTTCCCTCCCCTTGTACCTTCCTTTTACCCCCAACCACACACATTTGGGGTGGGAGCATCTTTGCCCCTTACTTACTACTAAGGACTGATAGTCCTGGTCTTGAAGCTAACTTTGATGCTTTTTTTTTTTTAATCCCAGGAAGCCTAAAGATCCTTATGTAAAGAAATGCTCTTGTCCTAGAGCTATCCCAAAGTACTCAAGGGGATGACACAGATGAAGGCTTCCCTTAGATCTCTTCTTATTAATGATAGTTAATATTTATTGAGCACTGACTATACTCTAGGCATGTGCTAAACACATCACTTATATGATCTCACTGAATCTTCAAAAATTCCCATGAAGTCCCCATTTTGCTGATGAGAAAACCCTGGCTTAGAGAACCTAACAACTTGTCCTAAATTGCAGATAAAAATTACAAAACGGATTTAAATCCAGGAATCTCTAAGCCCAAAGACCCTGAGTTAACGTACTTGGTTACTAACTGAAAGGGTGAAGGTTTACATCTACCCAGAAGCATCTTGGAAGAAAAGCCTGGCAATTCTACTTCTAAAAAATCAGACATTGAAAATCTTGTTAGCTCTGTTCTACTCTGACACACATAGTCAGAATCAACTCAACAACAACTGGTAAATCTCTGAACTCAGAACCCATGGTCTTAATCACTGCACTGTGTGGTCTCTCACATGGAAGAAACCTAGAGTACTGGCCAACTCACTGTCCCCAGCAAGGAAAGAACACCCCAGACCCCCTTTTAGCTCAGTGGTGAAGTCACTTCTGAGGTTCACCATTCAGCCGGGGAGTGGACAGCCCCATAAAACCAAATGGGACTAATGAGGCACAGCAGTCCAGGGACAAGGACTAGAAAGCAGAAGGGGACAGGAAAGCTGGTGATAGGGAACCCAAGTTGAGTAAGGATAGTGTTGATGTGTTGTGAGGTTGTTAACCATTGTCTTAGGGCAATACGTGTACTAACTGTTTAATGAGAAACTATTTTGTTCTGTAAACCTTCATCTAAAGTGAGAATAGCAGCACAATTGGAAGAGTGTAGTCAATGTCACTGAACTGTGCATGTAGAAATTTTTGAAATGGTGTATCTTTGGCTATGTATATTTTCTCCAAAAAAAAAGTTCGAGAAGGGAGAGGGTTGACATGTCGTGGGGTTGTTAACCAATGTCATAAAACAATATGTGTACTACTGTTTCATGAGAAACTATTTGTTCTGTAAACCTTCACCTGAAGTACAATTAAAAAAAAAATAAGAGAGAAAGAACAAATAGAGTACACAGCAGAGGGCCTTAAACAGCACCACATCCAGGGTTAGGCTTTAACACAGTATAGACTGATTTAAATTTCATTTCAATTCAGGAAAATGCCTGCGTGCTTATTTGTCATCATCACTGTGATTAGCACAGTGAGGACAGAGAGGGAAGTTAAGAAATTTCTCTGCCTTCAGAAATTTGAGAGACCAGATATATACACAAAGCAGATAAATAACTACATAATGAAATTTCATTGAGTTTAGATAACAGAGGAGAAAGTGGAAAGGTAGCAAAGTCAACAGGAATCCATAATGGCAATTTAGGACTGGCAGGAAAGACTTAGGCCTCAGAATTATAGGCAGTACATCTGAAATGCAGAAATCAGTGGGCCAGTGTAGCTGGAGACGTTTTCACGGAGAAGGGTCGACTTGAACTTGTCCTTGAAATACCAGTGGGATTTTGGTTTATAGAAAGGAAGAGGCAGGGGAGAGTATGAGCAAAGGCAGAGAGGGGGGAATGAGTGTGGACATTTCAGAAGGCATCAAGATAGGTCCGCCTGGAATGTCGAGTCCATGTTGGAGAATGGGAAAAGATAAAATAGAGAGGGACCTTGCAAGTCATATTCAAAAGTTTGAAGTTGAGGGTGAAGGCAGAGGGGAAACATGCAAGGCATTTGGACATGGGAGAGATGGGGGAAAATATATGTATATACATTTTTTCCACAGCATGAGTCATTTTGCCGTATCAAATGACCGTGGTAGAAGTTAAGACATTAACACTGAACTCCAGAGTTATATTCTATTAGCCATTCATCAATAAATCTATATTCTTCCTGTCCATATTTCCCTCTAACTAAGAGAAAGCCTCATGTGGAAAGTGAGCTCTTGCTCGCTGGTTTGGAGCGAAGGGAGTTAGATGATCTTAATGATAGAGTCATCAGTTATGATAATCCCCACTTCCAATATGGGGAAGTATCTGCCAAGAGAGTGACAGTGCTCATTTCAGCTAGCTAAGACATGCTGTCTCTCTTAGACAGCATTAGAGACTCTCTGACAAGTCCTTGTTCTCTAGTTTCCTTTTCCTGGACTCCAAGCTAACTACATTTTTCATTTCCTCTGCCAAGAGACTATGCAGTTTATTTGGTTATAGGTTGTTTTACATTAATAACATTGAAATCCTGAGGATGTAGGTGAGGCACTGCCTCTTGATTGGATATAAGAAATATCTTTCTTTTTCTTGGTTCAATTGGATGAACAAATTGCACTCCTTTATGTAGAGATGGGAAGCACTGTAATCTCAGGAGTAACATTTTCTGGGGGCTGATATCACCTATTTTAGATTGATAATACTTTCAGTTTCAAAGAGTGGTCTTGCCCCCAACCTTTGCGAGGGATGTGGCACCTATGGATCTTGTAGCTTCTATGCTTCTCTACGTAGAGCATGAACTATTATATTGGGTGCTATTAGTGTAATTTATGATTTCTCTGTCCTTTGAATCTGTGAGTAGCATGAGAAAACCTCTCTGTTTTCCCCTGTTGTTGCATTAAAAATCTAATATGGATATGCTATAATGGATTACCTGTCCCATCCTAGCTAGTAACATTTTATATTCTTATTTACAAACTTTCTAGGTCATCATAAGAGGAGGCAGATAATATCTTAGATGTCTTCTCCAAAACTTTTCACCAAAATATCCATAAAACTACACCAAAAAAAGTATAAACAGGAAGGACAATAAGTCGTAAATTTCAGAGAATGGCCATATGCTGAGGTCCCCAGGGAAAGTCTGCAAATGTAATTGTCAATGGAATTGATTGAGAAGCAAATTCTTAAGATTACACACCACATGTCCCACACTTTGAATCAGAGAAGCCCAGCTGGTGCCAAAAGATAATAGAAAGCAAATGCACCTCACTCCCATCATTTGCCCCTGCCTATCTAGGACCTTGGAGCTGCGTTGGCTAGAGAAGCAAATGGCCCAAATAAGAAGAAACAGTCTTCTGAGTCAGTTAGAGTAAAATCTAGAGTCATACACTCCACCCCCATCCAACCCATCAACTTCTCTCTTTCAACGTCCATTCAGAGACTACAGCTCCCAGACCACAGCCAGGCAGGAGGTAGATAGAGACAAGCAGAGGCATGTTGCATCCTGAAATGGCTAGTTGTTTAACAAAAAGTACCATAATAGGGAAAGAAACAAGAAGGTGGCAGGTGGCCATGCATGCTTGGACAGCATGTGGTCTTTTATGTGCTACTCTCTAAAATAGAACAGTACATTGCCTCTCAATCTCTCTCTTACTAGTCAGAAACCCCAGCAGTTTGAAGCAGGAGAAGCCCCAACCCAATGCCCAGAAATCTGAGCCAGCAAACTATCTGGTAGACCCTGAAAATTGAGGTAAGTACTGTGTGTGTCAGTTTGTCCTTCAGATCTGCTTTGCTATGGCCCAGGAGGAATGTGAGAGACTATGAGTACTTTTCACCCAAACTTTTGGCAAGTGCCAGACTTGAATGTATTGTTCTCTTTTCCAGTATGAATAGGCAGAAAAATGCCCAAAGGGGACCTAAGAAAAGAATACTGCAAGATGAGGGAAAGACAGCTTTTCCCTTAAAAGTTAAATTATGATTATCTAACAGAAAATAAATTTCTCTGGAAAAGAGAACATTTTAGCAGATATGTTCTTGGTATCCCCAAGAAGATATGAGAAGACATAGCCAATATGAAATAGGAGTCAGGGGCTATCAAGAGATGAAGGCAAATTTGCAAAGGCTGAAATAAGAAATAAGGGCAAATATACCTAAAGTATAATAGCAGAATTAAAATCTGTAGTGAAGAGAGTAAAGACAGAGAAGGCTATGCAGAAATGAAACCGGCAAAGTGAAAGACAAAATACAGAACAAAAGGAACAAGATGAAAATATTGAGACAGAAGACAATAAATACAGATCTAATCTTAAGAATTCCATTTAGGGACTTCTGGCAACACGGCGCTCTAGGCAGAAGCCTCATGCCGTCCCTCCACAGCAAAGATCCAAAAAACTAAGCCAAACAGAGAAAACAGCAATCCTGAAATCCTAAACATCAAATGAAGAGATAAAGAACTCAGCCAAGCACCAAATGGAATAAGAAACTGATAGAGAACAGAGAGCGAGGAAACATACATGGAGAGGTCCCCTATCAGCTAATGCAGCACAGATCTGCCATCTTGGACTCCTATCAGAGACCAGCAAATAGGGGATACGAGAAAGCAACTTCACGGAGCTTCCAGCAGGAGACAGAACAACTGGTAAACAGCAATATACGCTTTCCCACTCCCCACCCTTCTTCACCCCCATTCAGCCTCCTCTGCTTCCTGAGGTCACAGTATTTTGGCTGGGAAGCACCGGTTGCTTGGATTCCACTCGCCTGCACTGGCTGACTCCCTGAGTGCCATTTGTTGGCTGCTGGTGTTGCTTTTTTCTGCTTCTTTTGATTTCTTCTTTACCTCTCACCACCTCCCCATCATTTCTCTCAAATACCTGGCTTCTTGAGCTATCTTTGCTTCTTCCTGAGGGGCTGTGGAGCTCCATTCGAGTGTGGAACTGCTTTCCAGTCTGTGCTGCCATGCTGGTGGGATCCTGGAGCTTTGTTTGTTTGTTTTCAATTGTTTGTTTGTTTTCTTTTTCTTTTCTTGCGTCATGAGCCTGTTCTGGCCAGGCAGTGCTGTGTGGCTTGGGACCTACCCCCTCAGCTTGTGTAGAAGTGCAGAGGAATCTGTGGGGATGTTTCATTTTTCAGGTTTTTTTTTTTTCTGTTTTTTTGGGGGGTTTTCTTGTCCTTTTTTTTAAAAATTTGTTTTGTTTTCTTTTCCTTCTTTTTCCCTTTTTGTCTTTCTTCATTACTCAGTTTTCTCATCTCTCTATACCTTCCTTCTCTTCCTGTCCCCTGGATACCTGGCACTGAATACCTCTATACCTCCTAGCCAGGCTGTACTTCAACACCTGGGAATAACTTCCCCAGACCTCATAGTCACACCTGTGGGATCCCTGGGAGCTTTGCTGTTCTTTTTTCTTTCAAATTTTTGTTTATTCATTCTTTTCTTTTTTCTTCTTCTTCTTCCCCTTTTTGTTTTTCTCCATTTCATAGTCTCTCACCTCTCCACTCCAAAGGCAAGCTCCCCTAGCACTCTTTCTTGTTTGTTTGTATGTTTTGGGCTCCTGTTCATCTCTCCTCTCTCCCATACCCATCTTAGCCCCACAAATCACAATCTCCCCCCTCCAACCTGCCTACCTGCACCGTGCACTTAACATCACACCACCAAGCAGCACAGGCACCGCCTACAGGAACCTGACCTGCACTGATTACTGCCCTGGTGGCTGTAAAATTTGCTACAAACAACCTAACCCAGCAACATCTCTTAAGCTAGACCTGCCCTGCTATACCGTATCTCAGCGACTGACCCAGTTGGAGACAGAGGCAAAAAGTATTGTGTCCACAGATGAGCAAACAACAAGGAACACACAGCCGCCTGGTCAAAGATAGCCAAAAAAAAAAAAAAAAAGTACGAAACAAACAAATCTACAGTCAATAAACGAGAAAAATAACTACTGAATGCCCCGAAGACAGCAGACAATATCAAAACATTTTCAAAAACAGGATAGGATGGTTCCAGTAGACAGCCAAAATAAAACACCAGATGACTTTCCAGTAGAAGAAAAGGCACTACAACTACCTGATAGGGAATTCAAATATCTAATACTCAGAATTATCTAAGAGTTGAAGCAAAAAGCGGACAAAAAGGAGGAAAAATAGACAAATTCATGGAAGAGGCAGACAAATTCATGGAAAATACAGACAAAAAAATGGAAGAATTCAGGAAAATAATGCAGGAACAAAATGCCAAAATAAATTCACAACTAGAAATTACATAAAAACAATAATTAGAAATCCAAAAGAGAAACAAGATTTCCGAAATGGACAGTGTCTTAGAAGGGCTGAGGAGCAGATCTGAAATGGTGGAAGACAGGATCAGTGGAA
>NW_004443946.1:3107475-3129214 GCF_000243295.1 Trichechus manatus latirostris
AGCAACTCAAAAGTTTTGAGGGAAGCCTAGGGGACAGTGAGTTGAAGATAATGGTGATGGACTAATTTGGAAAAGGATAGTGAGAATACCAGCACAACTGGAAAAATGTAATCGATGTCACTGAATTGTACATGTAGAAACTTTCAAAATGGTGTAGCTTTGGCTATGTATATTTTCACCAAAAAAAAAGATCCTCAAGGTCGAGAAAGGAGAGTGTTGCCATGTCGTGGGGTAGTTAACCAATGTCATAAAACAATATGTGTACTGACTGCTTAATGAGAAACTATTTGTTCTGTAAACCTTCATCTAAAGTACAACAAAAAAATTTAAAAAAAAAAAGAATTCCATTTATTCCCAACGAAGGAATGGATATTAGGAGCTCTAGTTAAACACATGGCGGAAGAAAACTTTCCTGAGCTGGAGAAGATCTGAGATAAAATTAAAATTACCAGACCCATACAGATACATACCTTGCAAAATGTTTTTTTTTTTTTTTTCCAGGTTAAAGACAGAATCCTTCAGGCATTTAGACAGAAATGAACAAGTTACTAACAGGGAAATGAACATCGGGCTAGTCTCAGACTTCGCAAATCCTTAAGGCCAAAAGACAGTTCTTAGGAGACAAGGTTGTATCTCAAGATTTTACCTCAAGAATTCCATATTCACCCAACATGATGCTTATGTAGAAATGCTATAGGAGTTTATTTTTGGATTTGTCAGAATGCAGAAAATATGCCCTACATGGCCCCTTCATGGAAAAAAAAGAGTATTTGAGTTTGTAATATGATTGATAAGAGACAAATTGGTGTGAGGACACAAGAAAAAATAAAAGCAGAAAATGACTGGCTGTGAACATTGGAGACAAAATATAAATCACTAATTTTTTGAATATTATTACAAAACTATGCAAAAGCTAACAATTTTGCAAAAAGGATGTATTTACCTTTAACAATCTTAAATTAGACAAGCAAAGACTGATAAATGAGGAAGGAGAAGTAATTTCCAAGTTCTCCACAATGAGCTGATAACTAGGGGGGAGAGATATAAATGCTATCATTTAACACGAAATAAAACTTTGTTTGACCAAGTGGTTTTTAGTTGAAGACTGGCTTCTCCAGGAGAATGCTTTCCAAGCTAGCTTATCTTTAAAACTGAACTTATTACAGGATCAGATGGGCCATGTATCTGGCTTCAATTGGCAATGGAGGAAATCCTAATAAGCTGAGGTTTTAAGAAACTACACAAAGAGACAAGGTATATAAATGTTTTTCTTTCCTCTTCTCTAATTCTTCTTTTCAAGTGAAGGAAAGTGCTGGCATCAGTGAAGGTGAACGGTTTTCAGTGGAAACTCAAACTCTGATGACTTTGGTAACAAATATCCCCATTTGATATGTTGTGAAAAAAAATATCTGCCCCTCTATTGCTTATGAGAATTTGCTCAGGAATTCATGAATGCAATTAAACCAATGTGAGAATTTTGAAATAAATTTTTTTGTCTATGGCTTTGGCCTTTGTCGAAGCTGTGATTTGAAGTATGAGGGAATCAGAATCTTATGAATTCTTACGTGTAGTGTGCTTCTTAGAAAGAAGGGATGGGAAACTGGAATTTATACCTATGCTGAAGACAAGAAAGAATTGTGACTTTTTAAAAATATATTAAAATGTTCTTCTAAGTCAAAACCTTTTTCCTTCTTTACTGTGATGTTTATCTTTGCTTAACTGAGTTTATGTGCTCAAAATAGTTGTTAAAGGAAAAAAAATGTATTGGAAGAGATTTGGAGAAAACACGTAGTATCGTGGTGCAAATATTTGGTTACTCGGGAAAATCTTGCTGATACCTGATTTTTAATAAAATCAGAAGACTCAAGACTTGGCCAGGATAGAGTTAGCAAACCACCCCCCACCCACAACCATCTAAAAATGCTCATTGATATTGTCACTGATTGCTGACAGCTCATCTTTAATATGTTTTCAAGTTTGTGAGAAGATGAATGCAGTGAGGGTAACTTAGAATCACATAGGTCCATATTCATTGCACATAAATTCACCAAACTATTCATCACAGTGCTCTAAGATGTTTGTTTAGCATTTATTTGCTCATTGGGTAAACATGGTGCAATTCTATTTTTTTTTTTTTTTTTAGAAATAAGTTTTATTTTTTTCTTATTTTTTATTTAATGTGGTGCAACTCTTGCAGGGTAGGAATTTAAAAAGACGTGTAACATCAACATGTACATGCAACCCTAGTATTAAGTGATAGCTTGAGATATACTCAGCACTCTGCCAGTTGTCTAGAGACATGGAATAAACATGATGCTTAGTTTCTTCCCTCAGCAGAGTGGAAAGCAAGTTATGGAGACAAGTGTAACATACATGAAGCAATTAGCAAACAATCAAGTGTTAAACTGAATTGTAGTGTCTTCCTGTGCCTGTGTTTCCTCATCGGTAAAACGGAATAATGATACTGCTTACCCCATTGGGATGTTGTGAGGCTTAAAAGAGTCAGTGCACATAACGCATTTAGAACACATAGCCTGGCACATGGTAAGTGCTCAGTAGAGGTTAGCCCATCAGTACAGTTATTTAAATTATTATTAATTTGTAAATGTGATAGGAAATAAGAAAAAGAAGGGCTCACTATGTCCTGCAGCAGTGGGGAAGTTTAATTAAAGAATTTAGATTTGAGCTGGGCCTTTGAATATTGGGTAAAATTTAGATAACTGGTCACCTAAAGAATGGGAAGCTCATCTGAGGTGGAAAAATAATCCTTGTAGAGGCATGTGGGTTGCTGCAACTATTACAGTTAAGATAACAGCCTGACTGGTTCACTGGGTGTGTATGGGGTTTTGTGGGGGAAAAAAAAATTGAATAGATAGGGTGGGGTGAGATTATGGAGGGCTTTGCAAATCAGGCAAAGGAGTTTGAATTTGGTATGATCAGCAGTGAATTGTCTATACTTGAATGAAAGGAAGAGGAGTGATGTGACAAAGATGAGTCTGGTAGCGAGATGCAGGATGGTTGGAAGGAGTGGTTTGCTGAAGTCAGGGAGGCAAGAGGAAAACCTGTTACAACAACCCAGCTGAGCTGTAATCACAGCTTGGCTGGCTGAATGGAGAATAAGAGATATAGCCAAGAAATTATAAAGGAAGAAATGACAAGCTTGGGAATGCAGCAGAGCAATGTAAGACATGATGTTACGTTTCGGTATCTGCTACCACAGTTTCTGAGCTAAACTCCAGGATACGTGGTTGACACGTGCATGTCTACTCATGGAACAGTTGAGGCCTGATGATTGAGGAGGTCCCTGGAAACCTGATACTTACGGGGACCATTAGTATATGGCCAGGCTAAATGATATTTCATTCTGTGCAGAGAGCAAAGCCTAATAATCAATTGGGAAAAATATGAAGGGAGGGGAGTCATGTCCAATATTCTGGATAAACAGTGTTCTTTCTATTTTGTATCTGTATTCCTGCTATGTAGAAAATGAGGATCTAGGAGCTGTCAATGAGTAAGAATGTCCACTCTGTTAAAAGTAAAGAGATTTATTGAAAGTTCAAAACAGTTCCAACCGGGGACTCGCCTGATCTCACAAAGTGAAACCAAATGCTCCAAAATGACCAAGTTACAGAAGCATATTTATAAGGTAACATCAAGAACTAAAGGTACAACATTCTGATTGGAAGTTGCAAAATCAGGGAAGTAGGAGATGGGACAACTCGAAGCGGGGGAGCTTTACAGTGATTGGTTGGAAAAATGATTGTGGGCTACTTGGATTGGTTAGTTTAAATACATGACTAAGGGGTGTTTTACAGGGTATCACAAGGTGATTATCTTAAAACATTTCCTGAGGGCTGCTGAGAGGATTTCTGATAAGGGTCTTATATCAACATTCTTTCCATATCTTTAGTTTAACCACAGAGAAAAATGTTTCCTTTGTTATGTTCTTAAGTCTGTCTAAGGGTTTGATTGCTGCAGGGCAAATAAGCAAAAGCTAAGGTGGAGTGAGGGCACAATCCTGGGCCAATCATTCTAATACTAGTCAAGCACCTCAATTTTGGAAATCTCACACAGACCCAAACATTGGTTTAAAAACCCAGGACTTTAATCATCTATCTGCATATATGTATCCTCCAGTGATTTATATGGTGCTTATATATGTACAGGAAACTCTGGTGGCGTAGTGGGTAAAAGCTACAGATGCTAACCAAAAGGTTGTCAGTTCAACTCCACCAGGTGCTCCTTGGAGACCCTATGTGGCAGTTCTACTCTGTCTTATAGGGTCCCTATGAGTAGGAATCTACTTGATGGCCATGTATTTTTTTTTAAATATGCATACAGTGATTATATTGACTGAAGTAGTCTTGTGTCCTGTTGTTGTTGTGCACTGTCGAGTTGATTCTGACTCATAGGGACCCTACATGGCAGAGTAGAACTGCCCAATAGGGTTTTCTAGGCTGTAATCTTTACTAGAGCAGATTGCCAGGTCTTATCTCCTGCAGAGCCACTGGTGGGTTCGAACTATTGACCCCTTGGTTAGTAGCCAAGCACTGGGTTCAAATCCTGGCACCACCACATCCAGCTATATGCCCCTGAGTAATTTCCTGAATCTGTCTATACTTTAGTTTCCTCATGGGCAAAATGGAATAATAATAGTGTATTCCTCACAATGACATTGTGAGGCTTGAATGAGTTGATGCAGGCTAAGTACTTAGAATAGTACATGGTAAGTGCTCAATGTTAACTGGGAGGAATAGTAATAGTACTGGTGGGAATGGTGGTGGGTCATGGTATAGTGATGCTGTTATTGTTAGGTGTCGTCAAGTCAGTTCTGACTCATAGCAACCTTATGTATAACAGAATGAAACACTGCCTGGTCCTGTGCCATTCTCGCAATCATTGTTATGCTGGAGCCCCTCGTTGCAGGCAGTGGGTGAATCTACCTCGTTGAGGGTCTTCCTCTTCTTTTCTGACCCTCTACTTCACAAAGCATGATGTCCTTCTCCAGGGTCTGGTCCCTCCTGATAACACATCCAAATTACCTGAGATGAACTCTCACCATCCTTGCTTCTAAGGAGCATTTTGGCTATACTTCTTCCAAGACAGATTTGTTCGTTCTTCTGGCAGTCCATGGTATACTCAGTATTCTTCACCAGCACCATAATTCAAAGACATCAATTCTCCTTTGGTCTTCTTTTGCCCAGTAAATGTAAGCATTATAATACGTTATTCAGTAAATGGATTCCTCACTAACGTGTTAAAAGCGTAGCTGCTATTATTGTTAGTTGCCGTTGAGTGGGTTCTGACTCATGGCAACCTTACGTATAACAGAACAAAATGTTGCCCAGTCCTACACCATCTTTATGATTATTGGTTTGTTTGAATCATTGTTGTAGCTATAGTGTCAATCCATGTCATTGAAAGTTTCCCTCATTTTCTTCACTGGTCCTCTACTTTAACAAACATGGTGTCCTTTTCTAACAATTGGTCTTTCCTGATGATGAAGTAAGTAATAGAGACAAAGTCTCTCCATCATTGCTTCTAAGGAACATTCTGGTTACATTTCTTCTAAGACTGATTTTTTTTGTTCTTTTGGCAGACTGTGGTTTATTCAATATTCTTCACCAACACCATAGTTCAAATGCATCAATTCTTTGTCTTCCTTTTTCATTATCTGATTTTCGCATGCCTATTACTACTTACTAGCCATTGCTGTAGAGTCAATTTCAACTCATAGCAACCCTATAGAACAGAGTAGAACTGCTCCACAGGGTTTCCAAGGCTGTAAATCTTTATGGAGGCAGACTGCTGCATCTTTCTTCTGTGGAGTAAATGGTGGATTCAAACTGCTGACCTTTACGTTAGCGGCCGACTGCTTAACCAGTGTGCCACCAGGCCTCCTTTGCATGCATATTAGATGATTGAAAAGACCACGGCTTGGGTCAGATGCAAGTCTTCGAAGTTACATAGTAGTCCTTCTTAGACACAATCAAACACTTTATGGGATTGGTCTACTGGGTTTGAGGGCTTAGGACCATAGTCTTGTTGGGCAACTCAGTCAGTTGGCACATTGGCACAATATAGTCCATAACGACAATGCTCTGCATCCTAGTTTGGTGAATAGCATCTGGGGTCTTAAAAGCTTGTGAGCAGCCATTTAAGATACAACTGTTGGTCTCTACTCGTCCGGAGCAAAAGAGAAAGAAGGAAACCAAAGACGCAAAGAAGAGACTAGTCTACAGAACCAATAGCCTGCATGAACAATGACCTCACCTACCTTGAGGCCAGAGGAATTAGATGGTGCCCAGCTACCACTACTGACCATTCCAACCAGGAACTAAATAGGTGGTCCCACATAGAACGGGAAAAAATGTAGAACAAAACTCAAATTCCTAAAAAAAGGCCAGACTTACTGTACCAGTAGAGACTAGATATACCCCCGAGACTATCGCCCTGAGATACTCTTTAAACTTGGAACTCAAACCACTCCCAGAAGTCACCTTTCAGCCAAATGACAGATTGGCCCATAAAATAAATAATATCACCTGTGACTACTGTGCTTCTCAAAATAATTATCTAGATGAAACCAAATGGTAAACATTTATCCTAGACCGAAGATGAGAAGGCAAGGGGAGATAGGGAAGCTAGATTAATAGAAACAGAACAACACAAATGGAAATGAGAACACTGATATATTGTGAAGAATGTAGCCAATGTCACTGAACAATATGTATAGAAATTGCTAAATGAGAGCCTAATTTCCTGTGTAAACTTTCACCAAAAACACAATAAAATATTTTTTAAAAAGTGACATAGTAGTCAAAGGTAATTACTATGAAACCACAATACTAAAAGTAAAGAGCAAATATTTGGGGGTTATCTATTAATGCCAAAACTAGGTTTTAGGGAATGTTACTTTTGCTCATTATTCATACAATAATCACTTAGTAACAAAATGCTGTGTAGATCATATTCTTATAGATACAGTACTTGAAAGGCAAGAGGAAAAATACTAGGTGCCTACCACTTATGAAAGTATAAGCTGTAAAGGGCACAGACGACTCACATGAGTTAATATCATCTGGGTCCCAGGTTGAGTTCCCTTAGATCGAGTTTTCTCTGATCACCCAAGTTGGCTTTTATTAGCTATTATGCTGCAGGAAATTATAGCCTAGGCCCTGAAAAGTAGCCAGCTTGGTTTGCAACAATAAACGTGGACTCTCAAACTTCTAGTCATTTGACTGAAAACTGGAAAGCATTAGAGAGTTCTCTGGCATGTAGGCTCCTCCAAATGCTTCCTGGAGTAGGCCAGTCAGCCAATAAATCAGCAACAGAGATGAGGGCATATGCAGACCAGGCCCTTTTGTTTTCCCGGGAACTGGCCCTAATTTGTACCATGTTTTATTTTATTGGTTCAAGTCATGCTTTCTAATTGCACTTTCCCGTGGGTATACCAGAAAGCAAGCAGTATGGTGATGGGAATCTCAGCTCTTGCTATTTTGCAAAGGAGTTGGAAGTCTCAGGGACTGAGGAGTGGGGATATTTTCAGTATAGAAAAGAAAAACATGACTAGCAAAGGATGACAATCTGATCTTGATTAGTGCCTTCCATGACATAAAAGAGATGCTGCCTCCAATAGCTTTACCTATTATGGGCTCAAATCCAGATGTTCCCTAGAGCTATTTGCTGACCGCCCAAAATGTTAAGACTGAGGCTTATGTCATGGCACATGGGCAGGATGCAGGCCCTCTTACTGGAGCCAGCCCAGCACCTGGTGTCATGGAGACCGCAGAAGCCCACGCCTACTTTTGGCTGACGGCCTTGTCCTCCCTCCAGGGCCAAGGGAGAGGCTCTTCAACTCATGTTTCTATAACCATCCTTGGGCCTCACAGCAGAACAGGCTGGAAAAAGTGCTCTGAAGGTGTTTGCATGCCCTGTCCTTACCAGGGAGTCAGATCTGTGTCTTTTACTATCGCTGTCTCTGTTCAGTGAAAATCATTGAGAACAGTGAACTTCAGGACTGTTGCAAAAATTCTTAGAGTGGAAGTCCATCTTAGGAACTGAAACAGGCACAATTACATCTGAGAATCAAGGAGATGAACTGGGGGAAGGAACTCTGCAGAGACTTCCTGTGTCTGGTTAGTTTTTAATGCAACTAGTGATGTTTCCTTCTGTCTGGCTTTTAAAAAAAATTTGAAAGCTAAATACATTTTAGTTTAGTTACACACTGGAATAATGCCATTGCTATCCATAACAGTTTGGTTTTATAAAGTATTTTCTTTTTTTTTTTGTAAACCAGTTTCTTCAGGGATTTTTGATTAAAGAATTCATTTATCCTGGGAGTATATATAAACCTGAATCTCATCAGCTCACATTCCTGTTGACAATCCTTTAGTGACTGAATCTAAACCTACTCTTGCCTCCCAGACCAGATTTCCATCCTCATCTCCTCTCACATCTCCACATACATGCTTCACTCCAACCAACACTAAACACTTTGCAGTTTCCTGAGCTTACCTCTTCCTCGACTCTGTTCTTTTGAATGTATTGCTTACCCTCTCTGATGTGATGTAGTTTATTGAACCTGCCTGGTTCACACCTGTTCATCCTTCCAGACTCATCTGGAGCCCTGTTTTAATTTTTGAAGCCATCTCTGATGACTCTCAAGCAGGGTTATGTACTCCCCTCCTATGTACACACCTTACCTCCCTCTTTTGTATGCACTGGTGGCTTAATTGTTGATTTTCTTAATTCTTGATTTCTCCCACACTAGATTTCTTGATGATATGTAGCTTTCTTCTCCATGTTTCAGATACCTATATCCAAGATATCAAACACAATGCCAGGCAAATAGTGTTGTTGTTAGGTGTTGTTGAGTCAGTTCCAACCCGTAGTGACTGTATGTGCTACAGAACGAAACACTGCCTGGTCCTGCACCATGCTCACAATCATTGTTATCCTTGCGCCCATTGTTGCAGTCACTGTGTCAATCCATCTCATTGAGAGTCTTCCTCTTTTTTGCTGACCCTGTACTTTACCAAGCATGAAGTCCTTCTCCAGGGACTGATCCCTCCTGACAACATGTCCAAAGTATGTAAGACGTGGTCTCTCCATCCTTGCTTCTAAGGAGAATTCTGGTTGTACTTCTTCCAAGACAAGGCAAATAGTAGACTTTAATAAATGCTTGTTGAATGAGTGAAATAAGGTCTTCCTGATGGAGTTTAAAACTAGTAGTTGGCTAAAGCAGGGAGCAGTACGTGACTTATTAACGTACAATACGTGAATCTTTGAGATTTCTAATTTCCACGTTAGAATATTTGGTGACATGCAATTCTCCAGGACACATGGTGGTCAAGTCGTCCTTTAGTTTGATGGTGAACATGTATGTGGCTACAGAAGCATGGGTATGCCTCAGTGGAAGATTTTATATATATGTCTTTATATTTTATTTATATGGCTCTATTTTTCTAACTAAGATAAAACCTTTTCGACAAGTTAACTTTCCTGAGGTGAGGAAGTCTGAACCCAGAGTATTTTACCAACAGGAGGCATGTAGAAAACACAGTCCAGTCAAGCAGAGGAATTGCTAAGAAATGTGCCAGTGGCCTTCTCAGCAATTGCCTCAAAACTCCAGATCTCAGATTCTTGCTGCTGGACTGTCCCCTTGGTGTTCCACCCACATCTGAAAACTGGATAACTTTCTTTCTGGGAGTCTGTAGAGACTCAGGAACAGTGTCTGACTGTTAAGCATGAGAAGTCAAGTCAGCAGCATTACACCTGGATTCCCATGGATTCCAAGGATTCCCACGTGGAACCACTATGTGCATTCGATGCATTGGTGCTTTCATGCGCTGACACTGCAGGCCTTTATGAAGCTCTTCCTGGCTACCTGGTATCATAACTGGCACTGTGGATATAGCAAAAGAAATAGACCAGAATAAGCTCCCAAAGGAATCAAATTTTTTACTCCTATCTTCAGTGACACTTGCACAATACTAATCACTTTCTTGGTCTGTCCAGAGCTTTGCTTGTCTGAAGACTCAATCACAGGATGCTTATTTAATGTTGAAGGTGATGATTCTGGAGGTAAGAATACTTGTCCTTATGCTGAATATGCCAATGATTCCAATTTTTTCATTTTACATACATTGCCATATCAGCCCAAAATCTCTGTTCTTTCAGCTCTTAAAAGAAAGATGTAATGCTACACAGATAACAGGGAAAGGTGTCCAAGATACAGTAGTAAGTTAAAAAGGTAAAGTTACAATAATTTGCGTGTATATGATTATATATATATGTGTTTGTGTGTGTGTATATATATACACACAGAATATATGTATATTCTATGTAATGTATATAATATATGTATATACATAGGACCCCTGGGTGGTGCAAATGATTTACACTCTTGCTGCTAACTCAGAGGTTGGAGGTTCAACCAGAGGCACCTCAGAAGAAAGGTCTGGCAGTCTACTTCTGAAAACCAGCCATTGAAAACCCCATGGAGCACAGTTTTACTCTGACACACATGGGGTCACCATGAATCAGAATCGAATTGACAGCAATGGGTTTTATATATAATATAAATATATATATATAAAACCCTTTGCTGTCAAGTTGATTTCGACTCATAGCAACCCTATAGGACGGAGTAGAACTGCCCCATAGGGTTTCCAGGGAGCGGCTGGTGGATTCAGACTGCCCACTTTTTTGTTAGCAGCCAAACACTTAACCACTGCACCACCAGGGCCCCTATATATGTGTAGAGAGCCCATGTATATACATACATTTATATATATGTACAGTCATGTGCCATATAATGTCTGTTTGGGCAATATCCAACCACATATATGTCTGTGATCCCATAAGGTTATAATAGAGTTCAGAAATCCTAATCAGAGAACAGGACGTAGTGGACATAACCAGACATAGCGAACGCAACAGCTTCCCACACGCAACACATGTATCTCATGTCTTTTGTATACAAAGCAATTTGCTGCCAGGCATATAATGGTATAGTACATATACAACCTATAACTCATATGTCTTGATAGTCATAATAAATGCTTCTGTTACTGGCTTATGTATGTACTGTAGGACACTTTCTATCATTATTTTAATGTGAATTCTCCCTACTTACAAATAAAAAGTTTACCATATAACAGTGTATGCTTTGACTTGTAGGCAGCAGGAACCAATCTTGTGTATTGCATGTCTCTTGAATGTTGTAGTGTTATCTTTCTGTTTAATCTTCTTTCAAAAATATTACCATGAAGTGCATTATGACTCCCAAACACAGCAAAACCAGTGCTAGTGATAGCATCAGCAAGAGGCAAAGGAGATGTGTCTAAGAAACTTCGATGCTTTTGCTTTGGTCGAGTTGTGCCAACTTCCTCTATATTGTGTGTTGTCCTTCCCTTCACCGAAGTTGACACTTGTCTACTATCTAGTTAGTGACTCCCCCCTCCTCCTTCTCCACCCTCGTAATCATCAAAGAATACTTTTTTCTGTGTGCAAAACTTTGCTTGTGTTCTTATAATAGTGGTTTCACACAGTATTTGTTCTTTTGTGACTGACATTTCACTCAACATAATGCCCTCCAGACTCACCCATGTTATTTTTCACAGATTCATCATTGTTCTTCGTCTTTGCATAGTATTCCATTGTGTGTATGTACCGTAATTTGTTTATCCACTCATTTGTTGATGGGCATTTAGTTTCCATCTTTTTGCTATTGTGAATAATGCTGAAATGAACATGGGTGTGTGTATGTCTATTAATGTGACGCTCTCATTTCTCTAGGATATATTCCTAGGAGTGAGATTACTGGGTCGTATGGTATTTCTATTTCTAGCTTTTCACGGAAGTGCCACATTGTTTTCCAAAGTAGTTGTACCATTTTACATTCCAACCAGCAGGGCATAAGAGTTCCAATGTCCCCACAACCTCTCTAACATTTGTTATTTTTTGTTTTCTGGATTAGTGCCAGTAATGATGGGGTGAGATGGTATCTCAATGTAGTTTTGATTTGCATTTCTCTAATGGCTAATGTTCGGTAGCATGTCCTTATGTGTCTGTTAGCCACCTGAATGTCTTCTTTGGTGAAGTGTCTGTTCATATCCTTTGCCCATTTTTTAATTGTGTTGTCTTTGTGTTGTTGAGGTGTTGCAGTATCTTGTAGATTTTAGAGATTAGAGTTGGGGGACATCTAGGTCAATTGGCATAACAAAGTTTATAAAGAAAATGTTCTACATCCCACTTTGGTAAGTAGCATCTGGGGTCTTAAAAGCCTGTGAGCGGCTGTATAAGATACATGTATTGGTCTCATCTGACCCGGAGCAAAGGAGAATGAAGAAAACCAAAGACACAAGGAAAATATTAGCCCAAAGGACTAAAGGATCACATGAACCAGAAACTCCACTAGCCCAAGACCAGAAGAACTAGGCGGTGCCTGGCTACCAGCGACTACTGCCCTGTCAGGGATCACAAGAGAGAGTCCCAGACAAAGCAGGAGAAAAATGTAGACTAGAATTCAAATTCACATAAAAAGGCCAGACTTACTGGTCTGACAGAGACTGGAGGAACCCCTGAAACTATGGTCCCCAGACACTCTGCTAACTCAGAACTGAAACCATTCCTGAAGCCCACTTTTCAGACAAAGATTAGACAGGCCTATAAAACAAAAAATAACGCATGTGAGGAAAGTGCTTCTTAGTTCAATCAAATATAAGAGACCAAATGGGCAGCCCCTGTCCAAAAGCAGGACGAGAAGGCAGGAAGGGACAGGAACTGGATGACTGGACACAGGGAACCCAGGGTGGAAAGGGGAAGCTTGCTGTCACTTTGTGGGGATGGCAACCAATGTCACAAAACAATGTCCGTATAAATTTTTGAATAAGAGATTAACTTGGGCTGTAAACTTCCACCTAAAGCACAATTAAAAAAAAAAAAAGAGGCAAAGGAGAAGTATCAGTTTGGAAGTGAAACAAAGGTTATTAAACAACACTAAGATGGAAAATCAGTGAATGCTATTGCTCACGATTTGGGCATTTTTGCCCAGTGTCCAAATTATAGAATGGCCTATTTTACGGAACATATTGTGGATGTTAAGAGATGCAAGACTGTGTATGTATATATATACACACACACATACATATAATAAAATCATTTTTATTTTTGAAATGCTGGTGAAATGTTGTTCTGGAACCTGTGGTATTAGCATTACCCAAAAACTTGCTAGAAATGCAAATTCTCAGGCTCCACAGCAGCCCTAATGAATCAGAAACTCTGGGTGTGGGGCAGCAATCCTGTTTTAACATGAACTCCAAGTTGCCCTGCCGCGATCTCAAGCTTGAGAACCACTGCTCTAGTGTGTGGAGTGTCTGGGTATATTTTGCTACTGTATATAGTGTCGTAGGGTCAACTATGGACTTGTAATACCTTTTCAATTTGCAGATAGTCCTAATAAATCTATTGCTATGTTTGGTAAAAGGAGCCCTGGTGGTGCAATGGTTAAGTGCTCAGCTGCAAACCGAAGAGCTGGAATTGGAACCCACCCAGCAGCTTCGTGGGAGAAAAGGCCTGAGGATCTGCTCCCATAAAGATTACAGCCTAGAAAACCCTATGGGCTGTTCTGCTCTGTCATATAGGGTTGCTATGAGTTGAAATGGACTCAACAGCACCCAACAATCACAACAACATGTTCGGTATAGGATTTTGATGACATTTTGTCTGGTTCTTGTATGCCTCCTTTTTTGCAAAATAAGTACAATAAAAGACCAACAAATTATATGTACTAAGAATGCTAGTGAATGATATATATTAAAAAAATCTCTAGAGGACTGTACATTAAGCCAGTGCTTTTGAGACTTTGATGTGACTACTGATCACTTAGGGGCCTTGTTAAAATGCGAAACTGAAGTGAGGCCGGAGGTCCTACATTCCTAACTAGCTCCAGGCTGAGACTGCTGGTCTGTGGCTCACTTTTTGAGTAGCAAGGCACTAAAATATTACCCATAGTTATTTCTGGAAGGTCAAATTGTGGGGGAAGGGAGAATACACTGTACATTTCACTTTTATGCATTATTTGATTTTTTTTTTTTTTTTTACAAAGAAGTGAGAAGAGTGAAGAATTTAAAAAATCTTTCACCAGAACTTGCCTGACTTCTACTTTCTCTGCTAATCAGGCTGAACCTTTAAAAAACATTTCCAAGCATGCATCAAAAGGAAATTTATTTATTGGCCCTATGCATCCCCATGGCACCAGATCGTTGTGGAAATGAACGTTCAAGAGCACTGGTATTGGTGTAGGGGACAATCAGAAGAGATTTGTATTAGAGTTTTTTCAGTACCAAGTATCAGAATCCCAATTCAAAAATGCTTAAGCAGAGGAAAGGACATATTTGAGAAATCCAAGGGAAATACTGGCTTCAGTCATGGCTAAATCTAAGTCTCCAAATGACATTATTGAGAATATTTGTGTCTTGCCATCTCTCAGTTCTGCTTTCCTCTGCAATGGCTTTATCTTCAGGAAGTTCTTCTTTCCCCAGGATGGTCTTCAGCAGCACTAGGCTCTGCTTCTACCAGATTAGTAGCCACAGCAGGCTAAGGATACCTTTTCCCAGCAAAAGTCCCACGGACGATTACCGTTGGCAAGAACCCATCTCTGATCCTATCACACTGACTCTGATTAGCTGGACTTGGTCAGATGCCCTCTTTTGAAGTCTAGGGGTGGTGTCAGCCCTACCCCAACCACATCAATGAGATTCTCCCCAAAAGAGAATCAAGGTGGAATGGATGTGAAAGTGAAAGATGGTGTTTTGTTACTGTGAACATCTCCCGGTCTAATCTCATTTTACTTATTCGGAAACCCGATTAAGTTATTTATCAAAGGTCACCCTGGCAGTAGACAGCGGAGTCAAGATTTTCCAATATCTATCCTTTTGCTGTGTCCTCTTTACTGGTTATCTCCACCATCGTGGAAATAGGAATGAATCAAACATGGAGCCCCTGTAAAACTTGCCTTATCTTTGCAATGTCTTCTTAAACACTGTGTTTCATGATATCAAACTTAAAGGAAGTATAATTGTACTTCTATTATCTTTGATTCTCCTACATTGACTGCCCAGAGTAAGAAAACCACATTCCTTTTAGGATAGTAATCCTTTCTACTCCTTTGCTTTTTGGATAAACAAGTTGAAGCTTGACTAAGGGTAGCTGCTGATCTACTTGGAAGGAGTTCCAGCCCTAACCAGGTGATTCCATGAATGGTGTGGATGCCCAAGGACAGAGAGGCTCAGACCAGCCTCTCCTTCTTTTTGGGGGCATATTCCATCCCAAGAACTTGATTAATAGTCTAGATCTGGGTCCTCCCTCTGGACTGGGTTGTTGCCCTCTCGATTTTCCCAGGCACAGCAGTATCCCCGCAGACAGGTACGGGCATGCACCAGAAATCTGGAGGCTTACCCGAAAAGTATGTCTGCTGTTTGTAAAGGGGCAATGTAGCAATTACCTGTGAGTAATGCAGTGGCAGATCTACTATGAGAATTAAAGCTGAAATTAAAATTGAAGGAAGGGTGTTGGGTGAACTAACTTGCCTTGGGAACCCTCTCTTCTCCTTCCTCTTCCCCCAAACTCAATCTCTTTCTCCCTAAACATCCTTTCTTGAACATCTCACTTTAGCACTCAACAAGCCATGGGAATGAGAGAGAACCGGCTAGAAATAAACAGTCTGCTTTCTCATAACAACTGAGCATTTTCTTTCGACGATTCTAGTGCCAGAAGAGGCAGCTGAAGATTAAACCCTGGAGTCTGCCCCATTCTGAAAGCAGCAGTCTGGCTCCTGGTGGCTCCCGCGGCAGGTAGGAACATTGACGTATTGGATGCTTTTGCTTTTCATGAAATTTAATTTGAAGGCAAATTTAATGTTAAATGTCAGTATGTTGGGCACAAATGAAGTACCAAAAGGTTTAAATAATAAAATTTCTGTCTGTAAACCAGCTCAGACTGACTAGAAGATTGGTTCTGCTGTTGGAACTAAACTGTCCCATGAGTTTTTTTGAGGGGTGGGGGAGGGTATCTCACTTTATCCAATGTAACCGCCATTACAGTCAGTGCCTGGAAGAAACCCACATCTTGATGAATCAGCCAATGCCTGTGTTCTCTGGATTTTCACTTGTAGTTTGCATGTTTACGTTAGCGTGTGTCCCATACTCCAGGCACACAATCATCTTTGTTAAGAACATTCACGGAAATATAGATGATAACCCAACCAGAAAACAGGCCCCCTTTGATACATTGTTTCCTTCTAAGCTTTTCAAGAGCCCAACAATTGACTTCTTCTAAGACTCCACCATACGTTTTCTAAAAGGAAGTTATTAGGAGTCTGAGAAATCTTAAGTATGTGCCAATTACATTCGTAACAGCTACATGCTCACCCATGGGGTAACAGAAGGAGATATTTATGTATTTGTGGGTCATGCACTTCTTTTATAAGGGATATAACTTAGTAAAATGAGACAAGAAGCTGTAAAGTGAACATGATGAGCTGTTACAGAATTTTTCATAACCAGATCCCAAGTGTTGTAAAAGTAAAATATGATGCATGTGTGATAGAAGGAGCCAATAAAGGGAATACGGAAAATAACAAAATGGAACTTTATGAGAATTTTTAGGTCTACTTTTAAAAAGCACCGAAGTTTGTGAGTCAGCAACCAGGGACTCATTCTCAAATAAATTATTTGTGAGTTTTATCATTATATCACTTTTTAAAAATGACCACATATTGAGGTTATCTTTTGTTTGACATTGTGGGTTTATGTGTGTATGTGAGAGAGAGAGAGAAAGAGAGAGAGAAAGGATTGGCTTATTTTAAAATGCAGGCTAAATATCCTCTTTAGCAACTCTTCCCTAGCTCTTATTACTGTCACCAACAAAAAGACAGCCACAGAGTTTTTAGTGCAGTTACTATTATGGGACTCCTAAGGTGGTCTATTTACCTGAACTGCTTGTGTACTCAACTGCTAGAAAAATATATCTGCTTCCAATTGGAAATGACATCTGCTGGAAAATATACAGTATCTCCCAAGCTTCCTTAAAATCCACCTCTCTGAGGCCAAGGCACAGTGAGAGCGTGGCTAGGAGATTCTGATAGTGAGCCCCAAGTTCCCTGGGGAGAGTGAGGCACTAGTCCATGGCTGAGAGCTTGGCCTAGAGTCATGTGAGATCTGAGGCAGGGGTAAACCTCTTCTCTGCCCTGCTACCTACCCACACCCCTGCTGGGGACTCTTCATCTCTAGAGGACTCTCCTCTAGGCGTCTCCTAGCAGACCTTCTTTTTTGTTCTATATCAGGCGTGGATGGCTTCAGGCCCTCAGCAAAGATTTATTGAACCCCCTTGCATGATAGCTCTGGGGCCCTCTCCTGCCCTTAGAGGCTGTCTCCTTAGCCTATCTGAGAAAGACGCAGAGCCGCCTCATCACAAGCACAAGCTCTTCCTTTCACTTCTTCCCTATAGCTGTTTCTTCTCTTGGTTGCGGTAAATAACACTGTTTCCCACTTTGGGAAAGGTCTGAGTTTGTCATTGATGGTCCTTGGGCCCTCATGTCTCCCAGTTCTGGTGAGAAGTGCTGCTATAGGGGAAATGACAAGGCAGAGGAAGAAATCAACACAACAGTAATAATAGATCCCAACATTTGCTGAGCACTGGCTATGTGCCAGGCACAGTACTAAACACTTTGCATATGTGATCTCATTTATTCTTTACAACCACGCTACGAGGTAGAGATGACCGGTATGCTTATTTTATGGACAAAGAAACCTGCCGTTGGGGGATTCAAATCTAAGATGGCCAGACTCTAAAGTGTTCAACTACAGCCTATGATAACAGCAATAATCAAGTGTAGCTTATAAGTTGGTCAAGAGAAGACAGTACAGCCCCGTGAGGAGGGTGCTTAGGCAGCTGCCTTCTGGCCCTCTTAGCTCCCCTTCTCTTGTGTGAAACCTCCAGAAAGGTCTACCAGAGACCACCAGGGAGACCAAAGGGCTTGCTCTGCTGCCTGTGGCTTCTCTCTACAAGTGGTCTGTCATGCCTCCCTTTGAGGTCTGGCAACCGACATTTATCTTGGTCTTTGTTTACAAATAAAGGCCATGCATCCTGTTCTTTCCTTGCTATTTGGGGCTGACGTTAATTCAAAGGCGCATATGTTCCACATCCACTGTACATGAGATTTTGGAGACAGACTCCAGCCTTAGGAGAAAGTCAATGAGTGTCTGCAATTTCTTTCTTTTCTTTCAGCTAGTGGATTCTCTAGAAACTCCCTAGAACCAAGAAAGTCTCCCCTTAGGGATGGTCTCTATTTTATCAGCTACCACCCGTAGCATGTGTCTGAATCTACTCCCAGAGGAAAGTTTGGGAAGTCTCTAGGCTTGGGATCCACAGTTCACATACCGTATCATAAGGCTCATTTCTAAGGGATACTCTTATATCTTGAATTCTGTCCTGTTTTCAACCTATAGACAAATCTTCTGTAATGTAGGTCTTGTCTCCCAAGACCAGGGATGCTGGAGAAGGGCCAAGCTCAGTTTCTTCAGCACCAAGACTGTTGACAGCCCTTTGGTTAACTTGAATAGTATTCCAATACCCCATCCCCTTAGACTTCTTAGAAATTCTTCTTATTGTGTGACATGGTAATGAATTAGTAAGGTGTCACCTTCTTTGATATTTGTGCTTAAGTTACTTATTTCTAGTTTCAGAGGATTTTGCTTGTTCTGTATTTTGTTTGAAGAGAGTGAGAGTTGGAGGTTTAAGGAAACAAGAGGATGGGACTAATATTAATTGAGCACTTATTATGTACTTTGCTAACCTTTTTACGTACCGTACAGCATTTAATCTGGACAGAATTTGGCACAGTAAAAAGGCCCATTTTACAGTTGAGGAAGTTGAAGTTCAGAAAAAGTTAAGCTATTAAGTGTGTTAGATGTAGAATGCAAACATGAGTCAGAATTCAAAGCCCAGGCTGTTTCCCTTATTCCACGTTGTCTACACCATGATGCCTTGATTATAAACCACTTCCCAGTGGACAGAGTGTGCTCAGATTGTTGCATTTGATTTTCACAGTCCTAGGATAGAGTTATGTCTCCTTGAGACCCAGAAGGTGCTGCTTGGGCTAATGGAAATCAGCTCCTATTAAGGTTTGATAATTTCCTACTCATCTCAAAGACAGCTGACTTCCTGGGAAAATGGTGTTCACGTGAAAAGATTTAACCCCTCAAATCCTAATGAATAGTAATCTATTTGTTTTACTTTAGATTTTCCAAAACTTGATTTTAGCAATACATGTTCACTAATATACCCTACTTTGTTCTGTCTTATTTTTCATGTAATTTTATTTCACAGGCACAGGTCTGTGTCAATGGAATGACATACTTATCACTTACTAAGCTGATAATAGTTTTCTGTCCTATTACTGATCATACTATACCTTACTTAGCCAATTCCTTATTATTGAGTGTTTGAGATGTACAAGTTTTTAGTTTTTTCCTTTTGGTTTCTCTTTTGGAGGGTTATGGTCTCCAAAAAAGAAATCTGTGAGTCAAATAATATGACAAATTTTATAGCTCTCAGAACAAACTGCTAGATGGCGTTATTCAGAAACTTCATATTGTCACCAACAATGGTCACAGGGACTTGTTTCTCTATATTTCAGGCTAGCCTGCTCTTTATTGGACTAAATTTATCTACAGCCATCCTCTCCAGAAGGTTTGCGGTGAGGTGTTGATTTTAAAGTGTTTTTCTCCCCACCACTTAGCCTCTAATGGAGGACTGACCTTGAGCCAGCTCACAGCAACGATTGCCTCCACTCAGAATAATGGAAGCTGGAAATGCCGTGTACTAGCCCCAGTGAAGTTGGAGGCGGGAGGAGAGGTATGGCATAAGTTGGGAAGTAAGGAGGAACAGGTAAAGAATCCATGATAAACAGATGACTATTAGAAGATAAGGGGAATTTAGCCTCTTCAGGGTTTTGGAAATGAAGACTAGGATAGGAAATACATTTATTCATTTATTGGTTTATGTGGTAGCCAGGCTCCAAGATGCCCTCAATGATCCCTGCCTCCAATAGCCATACCCTTGTGTAATCCCCTTCCACATTTTATAAGGGTTGGTCTGTGTGACCAATAGAATACAGCTGAAATGATATAATGGCATTTTTTTTTTCTTTTAAACATTTTATTGTGCTTTAGGTGAAGGTTTACGAGCAAAATAGTTTCCCATTTAATAATTCGTACACTGAATGTTCCAAGATATTGGTCGCAGTCCCCTCAAGGTGTTGGTAATATTCTCTCCATTTCTGCCCTGGGGTCCCATTACCTTTTCTCTGGTTTTCCTACCCTTTCCTGCCCTCTCGTCTTTGCTAGCGGGCAGATTTTGCCCTTTTTGTCTTTTATAATTAACTGTCCTAAGAAGCTCGTTCTTCTCAGGTGTTACTGTTATTTTGTAGGCCTGTCTGTTGTTTGGCTAAAAGGTATTCTCCAGGAATGGCTTCAGTTCCATGTTAGAAGGGGGTCTTAGGGCCATAGTCTCGGGGGTTCCTCCAGGCTGTATCAGACCAGTAAGTCAGGTCTTCTTTATGGATTTGATTTTTGTTCTACATTTTTCTCCCACTCTGCCCGGTATCCTCTGTTGTGATCCCAGTCAAAGTTGTCAGTAGTGATAGCCTCGAACCATCTAGTTCTTCTGGTCTCGGGGTCATGAGGTTCATGTGGTACATTAGTCCATTAGACTAATTTCTCCCTTGAATCTTCAGTTTTCTCCACTCTCCTTGAGACCAATAGTTGTATCTTAGATGGCCACTCACAAGCTTTTAAGACCCCAGGCGCTAGTCACTAAAGTAGGATGTAGAACATTTGTTGTTTTCTGTTTTTTGGATTAGTGCCATTATTGTCGGGGTGAGATTGTATCTCACTGTAAATTTGATGTGCGTCTATCTAACGATAGATGGCTAACGATCACGAGCATTTCTTCATGTGTTTGTCGCCTGAATATCTTCTTTGGTGAAGTGCCTATTCATATCTTTTGCCTATTTTTTAATTGGATTGTCTTTTTGTTATTAAGGTATTGAAGTTTTCTATAAATTTTAGAGATTAGCCCCTTGTTGGATATGTTGTAGTCAAAAAATTTTTCCCAGTCTGTAGGTTCTTTATTTATTCTTTTGGTGAAGTCTTTCGATGACCATAAGTGTTTAATTTTTAGCAGCTCCCAGTTATCTAGTTTATCTTCTGGTGTTTGTGCATTGTTAGTTGTGGTTTATTTGTATTTATGCTATGTATTAGGGCCCCTAATGTTGTCCCTGTTTTTTCTTCCATGATCTTTAGCATTTTATGTTTTATATTTAGGTCTTTAATCCATTTTGAGTTAGTTTTTGTGTATGGTGTGAAATATGGGTCCTGTTTCTTTTCTTATTTTCCATTTTTTTTTATGTTTTTTACTTCAGGTGAAGGCTTACAGAACAAATAGTTTCTCATGAAACAGTAGTACACGTGTTGTTTCATGGCATTGGTTAACAACCCCACAACATATTAACCCTCTATCTTCTCAACCTTTTTTTTTTTGGTGAAAATACACATAGCCAAAGATACACCGTTTCAAAAATTTCTACATGCACAGTTCAATGACACTGACTACACTCTTCCAATTGTGCTGTTATTCTCACTTAAGATGAAGGCTTACAGAACAAAATAGT
>NW_004443946.1:3137409-3145386 GCF_000243295.1 Trichechus manatus latirostris
TGAGTTCTTTATCTCTTCATTTGATGTTTTAGGGTTTCAGGATTGTTGTATTCTCTGTTCAGCTTAGTTTTTCGGATCTTTGCTGTGGAGGGATGGCGTAGTGCCTCTACCTAGAATGCCATTTTGCCGGAACTCCTGTTTCATTTTTTTTACAGATGTACATTCAGTTTTGAAGCACCATTTATTAAAAAAAACTGTCTTTTCCCCACTTAATGGACTTTGGTCCTTTCTTAAAGATCAGCTGACCATAGGTGGATGAATTTACATCTAGGTTCTTTACTCTGTTCCATTGGTCTATGTGTGTGTCATTGTACCACAACCAGACAGTTTTGACTACCGTGATTGTATAGTAGGTTCTGAGATCAGGTAATGTGAGGTCTCCTGCTTTGTTCTTTTTCTTCGATAATGCCTGCTTATCCACGGCCTCTTTCCTTTCCATGTAAAGTTGGTGATTAGCTTTTCTATCTCTTTAAAGAATTCTGTTGGTATTTGGATTGGTATTGCATTATACCTGTAGATTGTTTTGGGTAGAAGTGACATTTTCACAAGGATGCATCTTCCTATCCATGAGCATGGTGTGTTTTTCCGTTTTTGTAGGTCCTTTTTGGTTTCTTGCAATAGTGTTCTGTATTTTCTTTATATAGGTCTTTTATGTCCCTTGTTAGATTTATTCCTAAGTGTTTATCTTTTGGGGTGCTATTATAAATGGTATTGTTTTTCTGATTTCCTTTTCAAAATTCTCTTTGTTGGTGTATCCTAATCCAACTGATTTTTGTGTGTTGATCTTGTGTCCTGCTACTCTGCTGAATCTTTATTAGTTCCAGTAATTTTCTTGCAGAATCTTTGGCATTCTCTATGTATAGAATCATATCATCTGTGAATAGGGATAGTTTTACTTCTTCCTTTCCAATTTGGATGCCCTTTGTTTCTTTTTCTAGCATTATTGCTCTAGCTATAACTTTCAGAATAATATTAAATAGGAGTGGTAATAAAGGGCATCCTAGTCGGGTTCCTGTTCTCAGAGGGAATGCTTTCAGTCTCTTTCTGTTGCGGATAATGTTGGCTGTTGGATTTGAATAAATGACCTTTATCATACTGAGGAATTTCCCTTCTATTCCTACTTTACTGAGAGTTTTTATCAGGAATGGGTGTTGGACTTTGTCGAATGCCTTTTCTACATCAGTTGAGATGATCATGTGACTCTTTTGCTTTGTTCTATCTATGTGGTGGATTATGTTGATTGATTTTCTAATGTTGAACTATCCCTAAATAACTGGTATGAATCCCACTTGGTCGTGGCGGATTTTTTTTTTTTTTTTTTTTACATGATGCTGAATTCTATTGGCTAGAATTTTGTTGATTGTTTTTACATTTATGTTCATGAGAGATATTGGTCTGTAATCTTCTTTTTAGTGGTGTCTTTGCCTCACTTTGGTATCAGGGTTATGCTGGCTTTATAGAATGAATTCAGGAGTATTCCTTCCTTTTCTATGCTCTGAAATATTTGAGTAGTACTGGTGTGAGCTCTCCTCTGAATGTTTGATAGAGTTCTCCAGTGAAGCTGTCTGGGCCAGGGCTTTTTTCTTTGCTGAGATTTTTTCTTACCTTGTCAATCTCTTCTTTTGTTATGGGTCTGTTCAGATTTTCTGTCTCAGCTTGTGTTAGTTCAGGTAGGTAGTTTGTCTCTAGAAATTTGCTAATTTCCTTTAGGCTCCAAATTTGTTGGAGTACAATTTTTCATAGTATTTGTTATGATCCTTTTTATTCCAGTTGGGTCTCATTTCTTATTTGGGTTATTTGAATCTTCTACTGTTTTTGTTTTGTCAGTTTGGCCAATGGTTTGTCGATTTTGTTGATACTTTCAAAGAATCAACTTTTGGTCTTGTTGATTCTATTATTTTTCTGTTCTCTATTTCATTTATTTCTGCTCTAATCTTTATGATTTCCATTCTTCTGATGGCTGTGTGCTTCTTTTGCTGTTCTCTTTCTATTTGTTTGAGTTGTAGGAATACAATTTTGATTTTGTCCCCTTGTTTTTTGATGTGTGCATTTATTCCTATAAATTGGACTATGAGTACTGCCTTTGCGTGTCCCAAAGGTTTTGGTATGATGTGCTTTTATTCTCATTTAATTCTAGGAATTTTTTTATTCCCTCTTTGATTTATTCTCTTACCCAGTTGTTTTTAAGTAAGGTGTTGTTCAGTTTCCATGTGTTTGATTTTTTTTCCTTGCTCTTCTTGTTATTGATTTCTACTTTCATGGCGTTGTGATCAGAGAGAATACTTTGTATTATTTTGACATTTTGGATTTTATTGAGGGTTGTTTTGTTTCCTAAAATGTGGTCTATCCTGGAGAATGTTGCAAGTGCATTGGAAAAGAATGTATACTTTGCTGCTGTTAGGTGCAGTGTTCTATGTATGTCTATGAGGTCAAGTTGGTTGATTTTGGCCTTTAGATCTGTTGTATCTTTGTTGAGTTTCTTTCTAAATGTTCTGTCCATTACTGAGAGTGGTGTGTTAAAGTCTCCTACTATTATTGTGGAACTGTCTATCTTTTCAGTGCTGTTAGAGTTTGTTTTATGTATTTTGGAGCCCTATTGTTGAGTGTGTAGATATTTATTAAGGTTATGTCTTCTTGGTGGATTGTCCCTTTAATCATTATATAATTCCCTTCCTTGTCTTTTCTGTTTGACTTTGGCTTAAATTCTATTTTATCTCATATTAGTATTGTCACTCCTGCCTTTTTTGGTTACTGTTTGCTTGATATACATTTTTCCATCCTTTGATTTTTAATATATTTATGTCTTTGTGTCTAAGGTAGGTCTCTTATAGACAGCATATTGATGGATTGTGTTTTTTTAATCCATTCTGCCACTCTCTGTTTCTTTACAGATGTATTTAAGCCATTTACATTCAGTGTGACTATCAGTAGTTATGAGTTTATTGTTGTCATATTGTTGTGCTTTTTTTTTGTGGTGCTGAAGTTTTCTTTGTTCCTCCTACTTTCCTGTGCTAAGTTTCTTTTTTTTGTGGGTTTTCTTTCATTATTATAAATTTTTCATTTACTGAGACTTTGTGTTTTTCTTCTTTTTTATTCTGATGAATAGATTTGTTAACTTTCTTTGTGGATACCTTGAAATTTATCCTTATCTTCCTAAGTTTAACCCATCTTTTATTACTTGATATTGCCTTGACTTCCTCTCTACTTGAATGTTTTATACTTGAACTGTTTATTCTTTCTTTTATTGTTTTGATGTTGTCGTCATTCACAGATTGACATCCCTGTTTCCCTGTTTTAAGTCTTTTAGCATTGTTTTATTATTGAGAGTTCTTTACCTATGTTGGTATCTGGCTGATGCTGTCCTGTGTCCTAGACTCTGGTTGTTGTCTGATGTTGTTGGTTCTTTAACTGAAGAACTCTCTTTAAGATTTCTTATAAGTTTGATTTGGTTTTTAATTATTCCCTTAATTTCTGTTTATCTGGAAATATCCTAATTTCACCACCGTATTTGAAGGAGAGTTTTGCAGGATATATTTTTCTTTTTGGCAGTCTTTTTCTTTCAGGGTTTTATATGTGTCATCCCATTGCCTTCTTGCCTGCATAGTTTCTGTCAAGTAATCAGAGCGTAGTCTTATTGTTTCCCATTTGTAAGTGACTTACCATTTTTCTCGAGCTGCTCTCAGGAGTCTTCCATTGTCTTTCATTTTAAAAATGTGATTATGATATGTCTTGATGACTTTCTTTTAAGGTCTCTTATATATATGGGGTATATATGGGGTTCAATGCGCTTCTTGGATAGTCAGCTTGTCTTCTTTCATGATATTTGGGAAGTTTTGTGCCAGTAAATCTTCAACAGTCTTCTCTGGGTTTTACATTTTATCCCTCTGTTCTGGAACTGCAATCATACAAAATTTTTGCTCTTGATTGTGTCCCACACAATTCTTAGGTTTTCTTCATTCTTTTCTCCAATTTTTCCTCAAACAAACTGGTATCCATGAATTTGTCTTCAATCTCATTGATTCTGTCTTCCATTGTTCAAATTTTCTCCTAAATCCTTCTACTGAATTGTCCATTTCTGAAATTTTGTTGTTTATCTTTTGGATTTCTAGTTGCTGTTTTTATATGATTTCTAATTATTTATTTTGATGTTTTGTTCTTGTATTCTTTTCCTGAATTCTTCTATTGATTTTCTTGATTTTGGCTATGTTTTCAATTGTTTTGTATGTACTTTCTGTGATTTTTGTCTATTTTTTCCTCTCTGAGACATTAAAGTATTATTTTTTTTATTTATTGATTGTATATTTGTTTGTTTCATTCTGCTTCTTTCTTTTGTTTTGATATGTCAGGGCAGGCAGGCCAGGTGTACTTTGCTGCTTGCTCATCTGTGGGCGTAATAGATCTCACCACCTTGTCCAAGTGGGCAAGGCAGCAACAGGCAGGGAAAGTCTGCTTCTCTGTACACTGGTTTGGTGAGGTGACTGAGGGTAGACTGGGAGGGTGCTGTCTGCTTCCTGATGTTGGTCCAGCAGTGTGGGAACATTCACAGCCCCCTGCCAGATGGGTGGAGGTGTCAGACAGGGAGTGGTAGGAGCTCATTTCCCACCATTCAGCAGCTGGTCATGTGGTGAGAAGGGAGAGTCCATGCAGGCCTGGGGAAGTGGTGGACCTGACCCAAGGATGCTGTAGCTGTGGCAGCTCAGCAAGGGCCAGCAGGATAGGAGAGTGGCATATGGAGCTATGCGGGGGAAGAAAGAAAAGAGAGAGAAAGAAAGAAAAAAAAGAGTAGCTGGCAGGCGGGGGTAAGGTGAACCCAGAGTGGTGGTGGGCACCAGTGGCTCTCTAGCCAAAGTGGTGTGGCGTGGCCTAGTGGAAAGGGGTGGGAGTAGCGAATGAAGCTAGGTGGGAGGGAGAAAGAAAAGGAGGAAAGGGAAAAGAAAAAAAATGGCATGACAGGAGCTGGCGGGTGGAGGGGGCCTGGTGTAGCATTGGGCTGGTGGCTCTCTACCCGAAGTGGTGCAGCATTGCCCAGCAGGAAGGGTTATAGTTGGCATATGGGGCTAAGTGGGAGGGAGAAAGAAAAGGAAGAAAGGGGGAAAATAATGGAGCAGCAGGAGCTGGAAGGTGGGAGTGGGACAGACCCATCCTTGTGATGGGCCGATAACTCTCCAGCCAAGCGGTGTGGCATAGACCGTTGGGAAGGGGTGGGGGTGGCATATGAGGCTCAAGTGTGAGTGGTGGGAAAGCGTGTTTCTCTGGTTACTGGGTACTCTGTCTCCTGTTGGGAGTTGGCTTCACACACTTCCTATCTGGGGTCATTGCTGGTTGTGATCCAAGATGGCTACGCTGTGCCATGTTAGTTGGCAGGGGAACTCCACTCCATATCTCTTCTTGTTCTCATTTTTCCTTAAGTTTCTTTTTCCATTCAGTGTTGGTCTAGTTCTTTATCCCTTGATTAGATGCTCAGGGTTCCAGGATTGATGTCTGTATCTGTTTTACTTATTCAGGTCTTTGCTGCAGAGGGACAGCATGATACGTCTGTCTAGGGCACCATGTTGGCTTCACCCCTACCAGAAAACTCTTTGTTCCTTGTTGGAATGTGTAATAATATCAGTTATCTATTGCTGCCAAACAACCAACCTCAAAGCATAGTGGCTTAAGAACAATGAGTAGTTATTTCTCACAGTTCTTTGTGTTAATTGAGCAGTTCTTCTGCTTGTTTTTCCTGGGCTTCATGTGACTTCAGTCAGCTGCAGATTAAGAGGGTGTCAGTTCCATGCCTGGGGTCTCAAATAGGAATCGCTGGAACAGTAGGAATGGCTGGGACTCTCTCTCCATATGATCTTTCACTGGTGACTTCTTCACAGAATGATGTTCTCAATGTACCAAGAGAACAAGAGGAGAAGATGTAAGACCTCTTGAGATCTGGGATTGGAAATTACACAATATCACTTCTGCTACATTCTATTGGGCAAAGCAAGTGAAAAGGTTATCCCATATTTAAGTGATGGGAAATAAACTCTACCTCTTAATGAGAAGGTGTGCAAATGTGTTGTGGTCATTTTATTTTTATTGTTTATTTATTTTAACTTTTTATTGTGCTTTATTTATTTAGGTTTGGTTTTTACTTTATTTATTTATGTATTGTACTTTAGATGAAGGTTTACAGAGCAAATTAGTTTCTCATTAAACAATTAATACACATATCGTTTTGTGACATTGGTTGCCAACCCCACGACATGTCAACACTCTCCCCTTCTTGACCCTGGGTTCCCCATTTCCACCTTTCCTGTCCTCTCCAGCCTTCTTGTCCTTGCCCCTAGGCTGGTGTGCCCATTTAGTCTTGCTTTGTTTTTTGGGCCTGTCTAATCTTTGGCTGAAGGATGAACCTCAGGAGTGACTTCAATACTGAGTTAAAAGTGTGTCTGGGGCCCATACTCTCAGGGTTTCTCCAATCTCTGTCATACCCGTAAGTCTGGTCTTCTTTTGTGAGTTAGAATTTTGTTCTACATTTTTCTCCAGCTCTGTCTGGGACCCTCTATTGTGATCCCTGTCAGAGCACAGCCTGTAACTATCTAATTATGTTCTACTCAGTCTGATGGAGGCTGTGGTAGTTGTGGTCCATCAGTCCTTTGGACTAATCTTTCCCTTGTGTCTTTGGCTTTTTTCATTCTCCTTTGCTCTAGACAGGGTGAGACCAGTGGAGTATCTTAGATGGCCACTCACAAGCTTTTAAGACCCCAGATGCTACTCACCAAAGTAGGATGTAGAACATCTTCTTTATAAACTATGTTATGCCAATTGAGTTAAATGTCTCCTGAGACCAGGATCCCCAGCCCTCAGCACAGTAACTCAGTTCCTCAGGGAGTTTGGATGTGTCTATGAAGCTTCCGTGACCTTGCCTTGGTCAAGTTATGGTGTCTTCCCCAGTATCGTGTACTGTCTTATCCTTCACCAAAGTTACCACTTATCTATTGTCTATTTAGTGTTTTCCCTCCCACCCCTCCCCTCCCTCATAACCATCAAAGATTGTTTCTTTTTGTGTGTAAACCTTTTCATGAGTTTTTATAGTAGTGGTCTCATACAATGTTTGTCCTTTTGTGATTGACTGATTTCACTCAGCATAATGCTTTCCAGTTTCATCCATGCTGTGAGATGCTTCACAGATTCATCATTTTTCTTTATCCTTACATAGTAGTCCATTGTGTGTATGTACCATAGTTTGTTTATCCAGTCATCTGTTGATGGGGACCTAGGTTGTTCCCATCTTTTTGCTGTTGTGCATAATGCTGCAGTGAACATGAGTGTGCATATGTCTATTCATGTGACGGCTCTTATTTCTCTAGGATATATACCTAGGAGTGGGATTGCTGGATCATATGGTATTTCTATTTCTACCTTTTTAAGGAAGTGCCATATCGTTTTCCAAAATGGTTGTACCATTTTACATTCCCACCAGTAGTACATAACAGTTCCAATCTCCCCACAGCCTCTCTAACATTTTTGTTTTCTGTTTTTTTGATTCATGCCAGTAATGTTGTGGTGAGATAGTATCTCATTGTGGTTTTGATTTGCATTTCTCTAATGGCTAGTGATCAATTTCACTGATCCTGTCTTCCATTGTTTCAAATTAGCTCCTAAAACCTTCCATTGCACTGTCCATTTCTGATATTTTGTTATTTATATATTGGATTTATAATTGCTGTTTTTGTATGATTTCTAGTTGTTTATTTATTTTGATATTTTGTTCCTGCATTATTTTCCTGAATTTTTCCATTGCTTTGTTGGTGTTTTCCCTGATTTTGTCTATTTTTTTCTTATTCTTGTCTGTGTTTTCCTTCATCTCTTGGAGAGCCCTGAATGTTAGCATTTTGAATGCCCTATCAGGTAGGTTCAGTGCCTTTCTGTCTACCAGAAGGTCGTCTGGTGTTTTCTCTTGGTTGCTTTCTGGATCCATTCTGTACTTTTTTTTTTTTTTTT
>NW_004443946.1:3145486-3188167 GCF_000243295.1 Trichechus manatus latirostris
TTTTTTTTTTTTTGTATGTTTTGATACTGTCTGCTGTCTCTGAGACATTTAGAAATTATTTTCGTCATTTTTTTGATTGTAGATTTGTTTGTTTCATCTTGCTTTTTTGCTATATTTGGTTATGTCTGGGCAGGTGGACTGGGTGTGCTTTGTTGCTTGCTTGTCTGTGGGCACGATACTTCTAACTACCTTGTCTGGGTGGGCAGGTCCAGTTGCTTAGCTATGGTGCAGCAGGATAGGTCCAGCGGGGGTGGAGGGGTGGGGATGGGTCATTTGTAGCCTGTACTTGGGTTGATTGGGCAGGCCAGAGGGCCATGCAGGGCGGGGTCCAGTGGTCTGTGCCTGTGCCACTTTGGGGCACGGTGCTCAGCATGCAGTGCAGATAGGCAGGAGGGTTGGGAGAGGATGTGATGTGTGGATCTAAGTGGGTGAGAGAGAAGGAGAGAGAAACAGAAGCAAAGAGGAAAAGAAAAAAATGAAGAAAGAAGGAAAAAAATAAAAGAAAAAGTAAATAAAATGGCAGCTTGGTAGGATCCCGTGGATGGGGACAGAGCAGACCCGACGAGGCTGTATGCCAGTGGCTCTCTAGCCGAGGGGTGTGGCTTGGCCTGTTGAGAAGGGGTGTTGGTGGCACACAGGGCTAGGTGGGCGGGAGAAAGGAAAGGAGAGAAGGGAAAGAGAGAGAAGAAATAAACAAAAACAACAACAACAAAAAAGTAAATATGGTGCTCTGGCAGCTGGCCACTGGGGGTGGGGCAGAATTGAGGTGGTGGCAAGCTACTGTCTCTCGCTGGTTGTGGAGGCAGCATAGGGTGCAGGGCTGGGTGTTCTGTCTCCTGTTGGGAGCTCCGTTGAGCTGCTTTCCCGTACTCCCTGTCCGCCGTTCTTGGTGGCTGAGGTCCAAGATGATGAATCCATGCCACGTTATTTAGTAGGGAACCTCCACTCCGTAGCTCTTCTCGTTCTCTGTTCTCTGTCAGTTTCTTATTCCATTCATTGCTTGATCAAATTCTTTATCTCTTCATTTGATGCTTAGGGTTCCAGGATTGACATTTGTCTCTGTTTTGCTTATTTTTTCGGGTCTTTGCTGTAGAGGGATGACATGATGCTTTTGTCTATAGCTCCATGTTGGCTCCACCTCTCCTTTGTGGTCATTTTAAATCCACCAAGTCTACCCTCTGGTCACAATTATTTACATTACTTGTGGTTAAGCCTTTTACTGCTAACCAAAAGGTCAGCAGTTCAAATCCACCAGCAGCTCCTTGGAAACCCTGTCGGGCAGCTCTACTCTGTTCTGTAAGGTTGCTATAGTCTGAATTGACTCGACAGCAATGTGTTCTTTTGGTTATATGTAAAATACACTCATCCCTCCCAAGACACCTAAAGTTTCATCTAATCACTGCATCAAGCTCTGAGTCTCATGATCCTATGATCTGCATCTGGTTCAGATGTTGATAAGGCTGCTCATGTGTAGCTCCCCTTCATCCAGAGACGACATTTGCTTTCCAGTCCATGAAGTTCTGGGCCCTGTTCATTTCCTCTAAATTTTCAAACTAAACCACACATCCAATATTCAATGTTGAAACAGTGACAGGGTAACTCAGAAAATATCCCATTCAAAAAGGGGAGAAATAAGAAGCACATAGAAGTAATTGGTCCATAGTAATTCTGAAATCTATCTGTGCACATATTGTCAGGTTTTTCTACTCCAGGAGAAGGCACAGGGTCCCTTGAGTAGGGTCAGTTTTTGCCCTTAACTCCATCCCCTGGTTCTTGGTTCCACCTTCTGAGATGCTTTATAAAAAAAAAAAAAAAGACCTACGTTTGCAGTTAAGTAGCTTTCTCAGTCTGCTTCCTACCTGTAGAAAGTTGGGAGCCCAGAGGGCTCCTATTATTTTGAACGGTTACTCCAATCTGTTGCTTACAATTCCTTTAAAAAACTTTACGAGTTTTTCTATATCTCTTATAATAGTTCATTCCTTTAGACAAAGTCTGCAACCTCAATTCTTTTTTAGACAGGCCTCTCTTTATATCAGTGCTGTCCAATAAAAGAAGTATAACGCAAGCCACATATGTATTTTTAAAAGTTCTTATAGTCACATTTTATAAAACAATAAAAAAAGGTGAAAGTAATTTTAATAATACATTTTATTTAATCCATGTATTAAAAATAGTATCATTTCAACATATAATCAGTATAAAATATTAATAAGATTTTTTCACATTTTTAATACTACATTTTGAAATGTGTATTTTACATTAACAGTACATCTCAATTTGGACTAGCTACATTTCAAGTGCTCAATGGCTACATATGGCTAATGACTAGCATATTGGACAATACAATTCTAGATTACTTGGTGCTATTTTTGGATTAGGCTTCTATGGGACTGTGGCCTTAAGAATCTTAGTAGCCCTTTTATTCTGTTGAAAGGGTCTTCTCAGTGCCTCCTAAAATCTTTTTGAGGTCTTAATAAAGGGTCTTACAGTCACACTTTGATTAATCCCTACCTGAAACCACTTCTTACTTTGAGACTTTTGCCAGCTAGAGAGAATGCAGCTGAGCACAGGTTTAACCCCCCAATCAGCAAATCCTGGTCTTCCTTAATCTCTCTGAATTCTGCTTGCAAACTAAATTGTTCCTTCTTTAACTTACCCTTCCCTCTTCCTGTACCTTATCATGCAAAACTAAAAAAAAAAAAAGTCATTGGTACTTTTAGTGTTCTGCCTGGATATCTTTTTAGCCAGACCCACAAATTCATTAGGTAGGAGTTACTGCAGGTGACAGCTTTGCTGATTGCTTCACCACTGTGGCTTGCCTTTTTCCAGCCTCCAATCACATTGCCTTCACTGCCCTTTTAGCCTCTGCCCACCATCTGGTCCCAAAACCAATACCACATGTTTTAAGTTTCTATTATGGCAGCACTCCCCTCACCAATTTTTGTTTCAGGTATCCATTGCAGAGTAACAAACAATCCCAAAACTTAGTGAATTAAAACAACAACAGTTTATTATTTCTTATGATTCTGTGGGTTGACTGTCCAGTTTTCTTGGTGGTTTTATCTGGCTTATTCATGCAGCTGCCTTCAGCTGGAAAGTCACTTAGGGGGCGGGACTCAGTTGTGACAGCTGGACCTCTCTCTCTCCATGTGCTCTTTCATCATCAAGAAGGCTAGACTTTCTCACATGGGACAAGATCCAATGTGCAAACTCTTTTCTAGGCTCTACTTATATCACCTGAGCTTATCCTAATGGCCATAGAAAGCCAAGTAACCAAGCCCAAAGTCAGTATAAGAAGGAACAACTCAAGATCATGGATCCTGGCATGCAGATTCATTAGAGAATAATTAGTGTAAAAATCTACCACTCTGTCTCTTATAGGTATTTTATGAATTGTTATTGTTGTGTGCCATCGAGCTGATGCTGGCTCATAGCAAGCCTATATGACACAGTAGAACTGCTCCATAGGATTTCCTAGGCTGTAATCTTTACGGGAGAAGATTGCCAGGTCTTTTCTCCCATGGAGCTGCTAGTGAGTTCGAACTTTCTGTTAGCAGCTGAGCACTTAACCATTGCGCCAACAGGGCTCCTTATTTTATTGATTTTGTGGGGTGATTTATTTATAAATCACTTTTTAGTACAGTTCTCCTACTCTGCAATCTGCCCAAGTCCTACAGGGAGATACTAGAATTTGTTTCCAAAGTTTCTTATACTTTATGTTTGGAAACATTCCACCCGGCTTGCTCTAGTCACAGTCTAACAAGAACAAAGAGTTAAGTGGATGGTACAGGCTTTCTGACAAAGTTGTGACTTGGGATTCCACAGGGATAGGCCTAACAAAATACCTTGCACTAGATCGTGTTCAATAAACATTTGTTCAATGAAGTTCCTTTTTTTCCAGAGAGGAACCTTGCCCTACTTTAACAGAGATGTTCACTCTCAGTAAGGATAGCAAATTAGTAGAGTCCCTCGATGCCACAAAAGGTTAAGTGCTCGACTATTAAATGAAAGGTTGGTGGTTCAAATCCACCAAGAGGTGCCTCAGAAACAAGACCTAGAGATCTACTTCTGAAAGGTTACAGCCATTGAAAACCCTATGGAGCATAGTTCTACTCGGAAACATATGGGGTCACCATAAGTCAGAATCAACTTGATGGTATCTGGTTAAAGTTTTTTTTACTGTGAGGAATGGTCACTCAGTCACTTATGAGGAATTGAGGTATGAATGGCCTAATTTTCTTTCCATACTTATATTAAAAGTCCTGTGGTTTTAATGTTGTTGTTATTGTTAGTTGCTGTTGATCTTAGAATGAAAACACTGCCCTGTCCTGCACCAAAGGTTTTAATAGAATGTCCAATTTTCTATTGAAAAGAAAAATAAATTGGCTAGTATTTATCCAAAACTTGTTATGTGTCAGACATTATGCAAAAAGCATCAACTATGTTATCTCATTTAATTCTCAAAGCAGTCTGTTTCACAGATGAGGAAACTAAGGCACAGAGACACAGATTAACTGCCTAAGGTCACACAGCTAATAAGTGGTGGAGCCAGGGCCTGAGCCTGGGCAGCCTGTCTCTGAGACCCATGCCCTTAATCACTGCACTACAGCTGTTTACACACAGAGAAGGCAGGAGAGATGATGGAAGTAGAGGAAAACAAGGGATGGGGTAGAGAAGAAAGCAAGGTAGCATTCCACATGTTAGGTATGTTCTTTTCAGGTGTTCAGTCCTTTGAATTTTCTGTATAAACTGTTCTTCTAGGACCCTGACATTTTTCTGATAACCAGGTCTCCCAATTAGGGCAGATATAAACCCCTTGCCACTGAGTCGATTCTGACTCATAGCGACCCTGTAGGACAGAGTAGAGCTGCCCCATAGGGTTTCCGAGGAGCTGCTGGTAGATTTGAACTGCTAACCTCTTTGGTTAGCAGCCTGAATTCTTAACCACTGCGCCACCCGGGCTCCAGGGCAGGTATAGGAAGAGATATTTTTTTCCCCCTAGTTTGTCTGTTTTGGAAGAAGTACAGCCAGAATGCTCCTTAGAAGCAAGGATGGCAAGACTCCGTTTTATATACTTTGGACAAATTACCAGGAGGGATTAGTCCCTGGAGAAGGACATCATGCTTGGTAAAATAGAAGGTCAATGAAACAGAGGAATTCCCTCAACAAGGTGGATTGACACAGTGGCTTCAACAGTGGGCTCAAACATAGCAACAAATGTGAGGATGGCGCAGGACTGGGCAGTGTTTAGTTCTGTCGTACGTAGGGTTGCTATGAGTTGGAACGGACTTGACGGCACCTAGCAACAAGTTTATCTAATTTGACTCTCATATCTGACCTGAGTTTGTTAAACTGAAAATACTCTTATATGTTTTGGAAGTATTGGCTTGGTGGCCCTGAATCCTGGTCAGAGAGCGTGCTGTATCTCTGAAGACTTCTGCAGGGCTCTCTGCTACCCTGATAGAGAATGAAGAGGTCCTAACAGAAAATAGTCACCCTGGTTCTGCTGTTGCCACATCAAGATTTATGATATGAGAAAACACCAAGTTTACAGGGTGAGAAAAGGAAGCAGCTCACGTTCACAATCGAGTCTTTTAAAATCTTCCCACATGTTGCTGGAGTTTTACTTTAAAGGACTTTTGCAGGTACACATTTTGGGAAATGTTGAAGATATAAAGCAAGATGGAAGTACAGTGAAGCCTGTGACAGCCGGAACTCGATGGGAATGCCTTGTTTTTTCCAGGGCTTGCAAGTTTTCTACCTGTGACAGGGTGCAGTCTTACCGCTTTTCTATCTCTTGTTTTAGTGGAAAATATTTTAGTTTTCCTTCTCTGACAGGTTTCTGCCTTATGCAGATTCCAACTTTCACAGGTTTTACTGTTGTATAATGTGAGGGCAGTGGTGGTTCAGTGGTAGAGTTCTTGCCTTCCATGTGGAAGACCCAGGTTCGATTCCCTGCTAATGCACCTCATGCATAGCAACCACCCTTCTGTCAATGGAGGCTTGAGTGTTGCTATGACGCTGAACAGGTTTCAGTGGCGCTTCCAGACTAAGACAGACTAGGAAGAAAGGTCTGCTGATCTACTTCTGACAATTAGCCAATGAAAATTCTATGAATCACAATGCTGCAATCCCCAACTGATCATGCGGATGGGGCAGAACCAGGCAGCATTTTGTACTGCTGTGCATGGGGTTGCCATGAGGCAGGGGCTGACTTGATAGCAGCCAACAACAACAAAGTATAATGTAACATGCATGTAAGGAGAAAAATTTTGAATGAAGCAAGAGCTGTGCTATTCAACTGGTTTCAGATTAGTTTTAGTTTGCGTAGACACAGAAAGGCCTGGGTAATTAATGTGTTTTCAGTTAACAGAGGAAGGGGATTTATGAGGTTAAAACAATATGGAGGCCATAGAAGATGCTGTACATAGATATGTGTGAGTCACACATACACACACCTCAAGCATCCTGAATTGGGGGCCTGTATAGTAAGCAATGAAGTGAGTTGTTTCAAAGGTAATTTTTGCTGCACTGTCAATAGTCTCAAAAGTGTTGGCCTAAATTAGGAAGCAGTTTTGATCTTTGATACCATAGGGATTTTCACCATAAAAGCTTATAGGAAACTTGCCAACTTATCAGGTGGCTTGTCATTAAGGAAGCTGGTGCTTCTAAGTTTTTCTTTCCCTCCTGCCCAGAAACTCAAACAAGATGGGCTTAGAATCATGCTATGTACTGAATATGAGACTGGAAACAAGAATTCCAGAATATCTCCATTCCCTGTTTCTATCTGCCTTTGCTGCCTCATTCGGGGGTATTTATGTCACTGTAAATAAATTCCTTTCAGACATTTCTAGCGGTGAACATCTAAAGGGTTAGTTATGATTTATCTTGTGCTATTTCAACACTTGATGGGAGCCATTTCTTCCTATGTTCCCCATTATCAGTTTCATGACTCAGCTCATGGAATTAGAGTATGTTCTCTGTGCTGCCTTTCTATACCTTAGATTTTTAGTTTATTTACAAAACCATTGATTTTTTGGCTGGCGGTAATTACATCCACGTTTGTAGAAGGGAAAGTCATGCAGCCCACTAAAGTGATATTTATCATGGAGCAAAATAGTGCTTTTAATTAGATCACCTCCTTTCCAGTAAAGTCCTTACTACTAAAATAACAGGGGTTTTGTATGTTCGTTCATTCATGTTGGTAATTGTGGTGCCTCTGTTGCAGGTTCCTTCTTGACGCACCACAAAACGGAATGTGCCTCTTTACAGGCTGTGTTTGATTGATAGTTCCTGTTTGATTCTTTGGGCCCAGGCAGAGCTATGCTGCCGGGTGGCAGTAGGCATTTCTGATTTGAAACATCAGAGGATGAGGGATGGGAGGGAGTCAGTGGGAAAAGTGTTGTTGTTGTTGTTAGGTGCCGTCAAGTCAATTTTTGACTCATGGAAACCCCATGTGACAGAGTAGAACTGCTCCATAGGGTTTTCTCAACTGTAATCTTTACGGACGCAGATCACCAGGTCTTTCTCGGGTGGGTTCGAACTGCCAGCCTTTCAGTTAGCAGCTGAGAGCTTAACTGTTGCACCAAGGCTCCTAATGAAAAAAGTAGACAGGATTAAAATAAACGACCAATTTCTAATCAGGTCAGAGCACGGTTTTCCTGTTCTAGAGACAGCTGGAATGTTAGCTACTGAACAATGAAGCTGAGAGCTGACGCTCGCTCACATTTCCACTCCAGCATGAATCTCAAAAGCACGTGATTTTTTTCTAGATAAAGATTTACGAAGATAGCGAAGAGAACAAAGTGGGCTGAAATTACCTAGATTTGATTTATAGGGTTTCTATTTAAATGTAGACAGCAGCTGCCTGTCCTTTCAATTGAGCTGTTCAAATCATAGCTGAGAAGCCAACCAGCCAATGGCATGGGGCCACACCCCTTGTTCCTCTTCAGGTCTAGTATTTAAACCTGGCTCCTGGTAGCAGGTCTCGGGTTACAGAGCTTTGCTTAAGGCAAACGTGAGTTAGGAATTATTCCTCAGATAGCTGACAGTGCCCTTGCATTTCAGCTCTCTAGTGGGGAAGCTGATTCCGTCTACCCAGTGGCGGAGTTTGTTGATGTGACCTGAGAGATCTACTAAGGAGAATTAACAAATACTTTTTTTTTTTTAAGTGCTTATCATTTGCACTATTAGATAGCTAATCTTTCAAATTTTTATATGAATTGGCTACGTAAGAAACACTCTTTCTTATAACAAACTGAGCACCTTCAGAAGAAGGGAAAGTGGCTCACAGGTCAGGGACAAGGACAAAGGGGCTGTCTAGAATAGAGGGATGTCAGGCCTGGGTGGGAATTAGGGGGAGGGTTTCTGATAATCAGTGTGTGGATTCTGAGTGCCGAAGACTCTCATGTCTGTATCCACATTCCCAGCCTCTCTCCAGAGTCCCAAATCCATATTTACAATTTCCCTTCGGATAAATCCACCTGAATGCCAATGGCCACTTTAAATGCAGCATGTTCAAACCTGAATCCATCTTTTCTTCTGTTTTGTCCAAACCCACACCTTCTCCTGTGCTCCAGGTCTTCCTGAACCTCTCCATATCCCCCATACCCAGTCCCAAAACTCTTAATGCTTACATTTCTCTGCTCCAAGTCCCCACTGCCATGCATCTCTTTTCTTTGGCACACAGACTATTGCAATGGCCTTTTTCATTTGTCTTTCTGCCCCCATCTCCCTACTTTATTTCCTCCACCACCCTGCCGCCAAAATTTACTTTCTAAAACACAGATCTGACTGTCACTCTCCTCTTGGAACCCTTCCTTTAGCTATCTGTCATAGCTACAGAATGAAGTATAGACTCTATGGTACAGTATACAGAGCCCTTCTTAGTCTGGCCATCCTCTCATCCTACCCTCCAGTCACACTGGGACACGTGCCTTACTGACTGCTTCTGCTCTGTCCTCTGCATTAAATAACCTCTTCCTATCCATCCTACTCTCTACCATTCCATCAAACCTAGCTTAAATAACACTTCCTCTGCGAAGCTATCTCCAGCTCTCCCAGACCACCCCTTAGCTCCTAGAGCACTTTATTCAGAGCTGCTCCTGTGGCACTGGTGTTTAGCACAGGGCCTGCACTCAGAAAGTGCCCAATTAAGGTTTATTTCAGGAGGAGGGGGATACGAGTAGGAAAGGGTTCCGGGAGATGCCAGAAGGTGCAGGAAGGGAGATGAGAAAACACTGAGCACTAAATTAAAACAGAAATGAGATGTATCATTTCATAACCATCAGACTAGAAAAGATTAAAGAGACTCATAAGACCCAGTGTTGGAGGTAGTGTAGGAAAATGGGCAGTTTCCTTTGCTGCTGGAAGGATGGTATATTGGTAGAGACTTTCTGTAGGGAAATTTGACAAGATGCATCAAACGCCTTTAAAAAGATGACTGAATTTGACCCAGCAATTCCATTTTGAAGAATTCATCTTAAGGGAATGATCTGACAAGTACTCAATGATGTTTATACAAAGATCCTTGTCTATATCAGCAATAACCTAATCTGAAATGTCTGACTACAGACAATTGATTAAATAAACCACAGCACATATTGACCCTGGAATATTAAACAGTCATTAAAAATGATAATATGAATCTATACTTATTAACAATCAACAGCAACTAGTTTGGTTTGTTTTTATTCTTATTAATATAGAAGAATAATTGTGATATATTTTAGGGTGAAAACAGTTGGTTATAAACGTACATGCATACTACGACTTCATTAACAAATATTAGCATAGAAAAATCATGAGAAACGTACAGTATAATGTTAACTGTGCGTATTTTCATTTGGTAGCATTCTTCACACTTTTTGTATTTCTGAATTATCTGAAATGATCAGGAATTAGTTGTATAATCAAAAACACATACACATGCCTATGTGCATGCATGCACACACACACATATGAACATACCCAGTAAGACTATTTCCATTGGGCGAAAGAGCAGAGAGAGCAGCCAGCCATCCAGCTCACTCTGAATTTCAGTTCCCCGCTTCTTAGTAGTCTCGGGGCAGCCTTGTGGGTACAGACACTTAACGCAGACAGAGGCAAATGTGTTCCATGCCTTTTCTACCAATAACTAAGTTAGTCAAGAATCCATCTGAGGATATCTGGAAGACACTGGGGATAAATCAGCCAGTGACTCTACATAATTCATGGCCACAGACATTTTCAAAAGTCTATGATAGGGGATAATCATTTTAGAAGGGCTTCCTAGCAAGAATTTCAGTCTGGCTGAGCTCAAACATAGCAGGGACTCTGGCAGTAACTTCTAACTTCTGAAGCTGACAACCTCGGTCCTCTTTTCCCTGTCCCTTCCCCACCAACACATTCTAGTTCATAGACTGACTGCTGATTTCCAATTCAATTAGAACTACTCCTGAGTGAGTGCTTGTTGAAAACATAACCCAGGGGAAGCTGAAAGGGGTAGGCTGGGCATTGCAGTGGTGACAATGCTGAGAGTAGGATCTAGGAGGTGTGGCAGTACCACTTGATTTGAGATCATTTCCTCAACCCACACAATGGTTCGGCCAGACTGTGGGCCAGGCAGGAAGTCAGGAGACACTATTCACTCTCCGCCCTCTGCCCTCCAAGTTGCTCTGTGTAATCCATCCCCTGAAGTGGCCTGGGCCCTTGGTGGGCCCTTGGTAGGTCCTTGGAGAGCCACCTCACCCATCTCCATTCCTTCCCTTACCTGTGACCACTTAGTCTCGGTCTTGAACTCTGGCGCCAGCTACTTCCAACCCTCAGCCCTCCCTACAGCTGTTTTAGTGGCCAGAAGATCTGGGGAGGAGGTGCATGGGAGAGCACCCAGCCTGCTCTGTGCTCAGGGCCTCAGTGCCTGTGGAGTCACCCAAGCTGGCCTGCTTGGTGTTACCTGCTGTGTATTTCCCCCATCTTTCTCTTCAGTGCTCCCTCCCCTTGGCTGCCCAAACTCATAAATCTGGAAGGCCCCAGAGGCTGACACTGGCAGCAGTTTAGCCAGATTCTGTCCCCAGAGCAAATTGTCTGGGAGTTCTGCCAGCTGTTGAAGAAAATGTGCTTTGTGAACAGGCGAAGAAGCCTCTTTTATACTTTCTGCTAATCACGTTATTCACGTAAGAGAGCTTTGCACGTTTCCTTCCCTTCCCACAAGTCCTCATCCTCAAGCCCCTGCTTGTCCTGGTGCTTCCAGGAGACAAGAGCGAAGATGTGAACAGGTGGTGAAGTATTGTCCAAATATTAACGAAAAAGTAAAATACATCTTCTAAAAAAGAAGTTTGATTTTTCAAAAGGCTAAGGCAGTTTACTAAATGCACTTTCTCAGAACAGAAGGAAAAAAAAAAAAGATCTAGCCTGACTGGAAAGTTTATTGTGGCCTGTTATAAATGCTATTCCCTCTTCACCAAACAAACAGTTGTATGAGTTACGTCTTAAAAAGCAAACTGTAATTAAAGTCTCTTGCCCACAAGGTTGATTTCTCTGTGATGTTTCTAAGCCAGTTTGATTTTCCCTGTCTGGACTTGTCCTTTGACTTTTGGCCATTCTCTCTTCCCACGCCCTTTCTCCAACTTCTGGTCCTTCCTCTTTCTTCACTTTCCAGCACGTCCTACCTATCTCATCGGTTAATAGAGGTCAACCGCAGAAGTATGACTATGAAGAATGAGAATTTTATGTTTAAAAAAATCAGCGCTTAGATGTGATTACGAAGAATATCCTTCAAGTAATGACTGTAGGAAGTTGTGCATGTCCGCCGTTATTCAAAATGTTTACACAAGTCTTCGCTGGAAGTTGCCTGGTGGGGTGGTTTACAAGGCGCATAAGGAAATCAACTTCTACGCTTTATAAGAAAACCTTAGTTTTTAAGATATTTCCAATATCTTATCCCTCTTGATTATGTTCCTTCTTCATCAGTCTTGACTCTAAATGACAAATTCAAAATGGAAAGCATGACGTTAGAGAGCCCAAGATTTGTCATCCCCAACAGCACACAAATGTGTATGTATATTTTAAATAAGCCCGAAGGACAATCCTAAAGAAGATGACCCAAAATTATTCTGTGTAAAAAGAACAACATTGATTGGAGTCAGTGAGTGGCCATTTTGGGAGAGCGTATTCAGTGGGATGTATAAGTCCAGAAAAGCTGTGCATTGTTTATTTTTAATCAGTGTCATTGGTGTGTAAGAAGGCTGTAGTGCCACGTGATATGTGCTAACATTTATGGAGCGTGTCTTACGTGCCCAGCTCTGTGCTGAGCGTTTTATGTGCAATATCTTATTTAATTCTCCCAGCAATCCTATGAGTAAGCTGAAGCTTTGAGAGACAGATGACTCAGTCAAAGTCACACAGCTAGGGAGTAGCAGACCCAGCATCTGGATCCATTTTTCTAAATCCAGGGCCCAGTTTACCAAATGACCAGCCTGGGCAGGTCATTTGTCTTCTTTGTGTTCCTCACATAGCTAGTTGCTTAGAGAATGTCAAATAAGACACCGTGCGGGATACTACTTCATAAGCTGCTAAGCATTAAACACATGACTGTTCAGGCCGTCCCTCTGTTCGCGTGGTTGTTTTTCCTTAAGTCTCAGTGTTCCCATTGTTACTATATTTTTCCCCCAGGAATTTGTTTTCCCCTGGAGTATTATTGTTGCTGCTGTTAGCTGCTGTCAAGTCAGCCTCTGACTCATGGCGACCCCGTGCACAGCAGAACTCAATGCTCCCGCTCCTGTGCCATCCCATGATCGGTTGTGGATTGGACCATTGTGATCCATAGGGTTTTCATTGGTTGATTTTTGGAAGGAGATCACCAGGCCTTTCTTCTTGGTCTGTCTTAGTCTGGAAGCTCTGCTGAAATCTGTTCAGCATCACAGCAACATGTAAGCCTCCACTGACAGATGGCTGGTAAGTGTGCATAAAGTGCATTGGCTGGAATTGAACCCAGGTCTCCTGTATAGAAGGTGAGAATTCTACCACTAATCCACCAATGCTTCTTAATGTTTTATTACTACAGATACAATGTAGACATAATGATGGCCTCATTTGTAGACGTTTCTCGCTTGCCTCATAAAAGAGATATCTGTAAAAACATTTGTCAGTGGCATACCACAAGCTACATACGTCATTTTCTTTATAAACTTTATGAGAAATCCTCTGAATACAAACATGTTCTATCCTGTGTCCACCAGCTCCATCAAATGTGCCTGGTAAATGGTCTCCTCATCCAGAACTTAGAGACAAGCCTTCCCTTCAGGAAGTATGCCTCCACAGCTAACACCTGAAGGATCCATCTTTCTTGCCTTCTTTAGTTTCCCCTTTTCCCATAGGCCTTTGCAGGGACAATGTGTTCTAGGTCAGTTTTATCCAGTAAATGGAATCTTTATATTATCTCTGACTTTTCTGTTTACATGGCCCATCCCACTCTTGCGGCAGTGGCTTGATCTTCTCTTTCATTTTGTCTCTGCTGTGATCCATACCCCAGTGTGAAGCCTGGGGGCTACTTTCAAAGAGTTTTTACTTAGCTCTCTTATTCACCTGCAGCCCTGCCCCAAGTCCCTCTAAGGAGCCCCGCTACTTTTTAACCTATACTGACAGGTGGCTATTTCCAGGTAAGCATATTCAGTGAGAAACTGATGTTTCCAAAACAGAATAGAGACAGAGACAGATTCTGGAGTCACTGAATAATTTTTGGTCTTAACTACTAGTTATTATTTTTAACCTTGGTAGTACTTTTAATACCAGCTTTCCAAAAAAACAAGGGATTGTGACTGACTCAGATAAGATAGCATCATACAGGACAGTGGCCATGAACTAACATGAAGAGGAAGAACATTCTGATAATACAAATAACAGCTTTGATCATGAAAATTCTTCAGGGCTAAGTGATGTATTAGGATAATCCCATTCAAATTGTGGGGTATGCTGTAGTTACTAGGAAAAATGACTACTTTTTGTAGGTTGTAGAACATATCACTCCACAAGCCATCAATGTTTACAATAATTAGAGAGTTGGAGAACTCCATTATGTCACCATTAAAAAAAAATACTGAGAAAGAAAGGATTGATTAAAAAACCAGGATTAATATAGTAGTTTCTATAATTAGGTTTCCCTGCGTGATGCAAACTCTTAGTGTGCTCTGCCGTTAACTGTAAGTTTGGAGGTTTTAGGCCACCCAGAGGCACCTCCAAAGGACCTGGTGATCTACTTCTGAAAGATCAGCCACTAAAAACCCTATGGAGCACAGTTCTACTCTGACACAGATAGGGTAACCATAAGTTGAAATCGACTAGATAGAAATTTTTTTTTCTCCCCTATAACTAAATGATAAATTTAATATACATATTTTATTCTTCTCTCTTGGTGATAGCACTTTACACTGTATATATGCATAGGGAGGTAGAATCCTTTCAATCCCTTTTATCCTCTCCAACACAGGACTAGAAAGAAAGAACACTGAATTCTAAGTTTTGCACATTGAATTTTGAGTTGTCCCTCTATAATGAGCTCAGTCTCTGAAGTACAGCCATGTGATCCTTCAAGTTCATCTCTAAAGGGTTGAGATGGAGCTGGGGGCGGATGGATAATAATTATGTGTACTAAGGTGTTGCGGCAATTTAATTAATGTTTATGAAATACTTAGAGAGCCTCAGATGAAAGGTGCTCAACCAAAGAACAATTATCATTATGATCCCTCCCCGGTTCCTGCTCCAGATTTTTGCTCCAAAGTGAAAGGGGTTAACTGAGAGTCTGGGAAGCCCTGCTGCTGGAGTTGCAAAGGGTGTGGACATTAGGATTGTCACCCCTTGTGCAGAGTGATGGTTTATTATGAGTTGCTGAAATGCTGCAGCAAATCACTGTGTCCCCAGGAGACAATGTCACACCATCCATCAAGCCTGTCACTGGGGAATTTTCTGCCTCAGCAACTCCCTGTCCTTAAAGTTGGCCCACGCAAGGAAGTCACAACCTCCTTCTGATAGTGTAGTATTTCATTTTTTTCCTGAGATGGATAAAAAGAACTGAAAGTCTTCAGTTCAGGATGCAGCAAAACTTGGTAGGTTCCAGCAGCCCCGGGGGAGAGAAGGTGGAAAAAGAGCAGCCTGCATACACCCACCCCCACTTCTTTCTGCCATTTCTGGAACCTACCCATTTCTGGTCCTGTGACCAAGATGGAAAAAAAATAAGTATTGGTATTTAGTAATAAGGTGACTCTGGGCCCCCTGGAAGTGAGCAGGCTCCTCTCTGCACTGCCACAGGGTCTCCTGGGATTGATGATGGCAGCGCTGACCACTGAGGCACCTCGAGGGTCTCTTCTTGCACCCAGCGCAGGGTCACTGGTACATACAGGAAAAGTAGGCATTTAAAGGCAGATGGGGAAGCTTTCTACCTGCACACCATCAACATTAGGACTGTCCACTCTGATTCAGCCCTGACAAGCACAATAGGGCAGGGGGTGTCTCTGTGCCTGGCTTTCCCAGAGTGTCCTTACTGGCACCTCTGCAACAGAGTCACCTGCAGAATCCACTGAATCTGGAGGCCCAGGACTCTTGCATTCGAATGAACTCCCCAGATTCCCCGGCATTTACTCAAGTTTGAGATCCACTGCCTTATAAGACATTTCCCCAGATATTAGGAACTAGCACAATCCCCTGACCCTCTCCTTGTTAAGAACAGTCTTGACGGAAAGTTTGGTCCTAATGACCAAAACAGGCTACATGTTCTGATTTCTCTGAGAAAGGAGTAGTTGTCCCTAGGAGCTGGCACATTAAGTGGTTGCTGCCTCTTTGGACAAAGTATCTTATATATTACTAACTGGAGAGTACTGAGGGGCTGATTCCTTTGGTCATTTCCTCCCAGCCCAAATCCACAATTCTGCCAAATATTTAGCGCCTACTAAAAAATGCCCTGTGTTGGAGCCATTCTTTGTAATGTTTATTTTGGCTTTACAATTTAAGGTCTGGATGGCAGAGCCTTGAGGCAAACGTTTTTATGTTCCAAGGGAACATGGTACTCATTTGATCAGTGTTCTTGGCTACTTCCTAAATCTATATATATATTTTTTTAATTCTACGTTACATGAAGGTTTACAGAACAAACTAGCTTCTCATTAAATAGTACATATATTGTTTTATGACATTGGTCAACAACCCCACAACCTTTGGTTCCCTATTACCAGCTTTCCTGTCCCCTTCTGCCTTCTAGTCCTTGCCCCTGAGCTGGTGTGCCAGTTTAGTCTTGTTTTGTCCTGTGGGTCTGTCTAATCTTTGGCTAAAAGGTGAACCTCCGGAGTGACTTTATTACTGGGCTAAAAAGTTGTCCAGAGGACATACTCTCGGGGTTTCTCCAGTCTCTCAGGCCAGTAAGTCTGGTCTTTGAGTTAGAATTTTGTTCTACATTTTCCTCCAGATCTGTCCGGGACCCTCTATTGCGATCACTGTCAGAGCAGTCAGTGGTGGTAGCCGGGCACCATCTAGTTGTACTGGACTCAGTCTGGTGGAGGCTGTGGTAGTTATGGTCCATTAGTCTTTTGGACTAATATTTCTCTTATGTCTTTACTTTTCTTCATTTTCCCTTGCTCCTGAAGGGGTGAGACCAGTGGAGTATCTTAGATGGCAGCTCACAAGCTTTTAAGACCCCAGACACCACTCACCAAAGTAGAATGTAGAACATTTTCTTTATAAACTATGTTATGCCAATTAAGCTAGATGTTCCCCAAAACCATGGTCCCCTTAGCCCTCAGCCCAGTAATTCGGTCCCTAAGAGAGTTTGGATTTGTCCATGTAGCTTCCATGACCTTATCCTGAACAAGTTGTGCTGGCTTCCCCAGTATTGTGTACTGTCTTACCCTTCACAAAAATTGCCACTTATCTATTGTCTATTTATTCTATTGTCTGTTTATTTATTCCCTCCCCTCCCCTGTAACCATTGAATAAATCTATACATTTTTAAATTAAGGAAGGACTGATCTATCATTAAGAGCTTCCCTAATGACCCAGAGTCAGCTCTGGGTACCAAGCACTTAAAATAGCTTAGTCTTTGACCTGGGCTCGGGCCTACCTGAAGTTCTACGTTATCACTCTTAATTCCCTGCCTTCCACATCTCCTGACATCTAGGTCTTAGATCTCCCCAGCAGAGAGCCTAGTCCTCTCCTCTCTAATCTTGGTTGGTGGCAAGAGGCATTCAAGCTTTCTCAGCTCCCATATCTAAGGAGCTTAGGCCAGAGGAGCACTAACCAACTGTGGAATATTAGGAGAGTTATACAACCTCTCTGAACCTTAGGGACTGTATTTGTGAACATGAGAATAATTCTTCCCTTGCTAGGACTAAATTAGAGAATGTATGTTAAGTGTTAACCTTGTCCCTGGCACATGGAAAGCACTCAAAAAGTGGTATAATGTCACTATTATCTCTGGGCTCTTGTATTGCCTCTCCTGTGTCTCTCCCTACTCATCTGACCCTGGATGCAGCCAGTACTGACCAACAGACTCCTAAGCAAAATGTAGCTGGGCAGAGAGAAAGGAATAGTTCTTAATGTTCTCCCCCACCCAGGACATTCTTTAGAAGTAATACTTCTCAGTAGTTTTTAAGATAAAAGGTTAATAAGAGCAGTTATTAAGCTGATGACAAGAAGGAAGTCCCTGGGTGGTGCAAATGGTTAATGCACTTGGTTAACCAAAAAGTTGGAAGTTTGAGTCCACCCCAAAGATTCCTTGGAAGAAAGGCCTAGAGATCTACTTCTGAAAAAATCGCCATTGAAAGCTCTATGGATCACAGTTCCACTCTGACACCCATCGAGTCACCATGAGTTGGAGTCAATTCAACCAATGGTTTGGTTTTGGTTTTATGACAAGAAGAGAGAGGGAGCAATATGAGAGCCAAGATATGTAGAGAAGATAAACCAAAACAAAACTCATTGCCATTGAGTCGATTCAGACTTATTGTGACCCTATAGGACAAAGTAGAACTGCCCCATAGGGTTTCCAAGGAGCATCTGGTAGAGAAGATATCAACCAAATAGAGTTCTCATACATATCCTGAGTCTCCAGCCCTCTGGTTTCAACCACAGAAGCCCTCCACTCCCATTCTAGAATGTTATTATGCTTTTTTTTTTTTCTAGATTATGTTGCAAGGTAGAAATAGAACATCACCATGCACTCACCTCTCCATTCAGCCCCTTCCTTCAATGGTCTAATTTGATAATGAGGATCCTGCCTCTTGGTCCTGAATTCTAAGGTGCCTGACCAGCCTCCTTTCACATTCCTTAAATCTTAGCTTTGCCTTGGTCTCTGTTTCTGAGTGCTAGTTCCAGGGCATACCTCAGTCCCCTTCTACCACTCAGACCTGCCTAGAGGCCCTAGAGGAATGGCTTGTATTCTCCATTCATCACCTTTCAGTGCTTACCGCTTGCCTGCTTGAACTTCAGCTTATCTGCTGCCCCTAATTCTCCGTGGTTGAACTCTACCTGTTGGGCACCCCACTTCTTGTACAACTTGAACACTGTTTGCTAGAACCCTGTATAGAGATTTCCATGCTTGCTGGACACCGTGTCTTAGTCTGGCAGCACGTTACTGTCACCTGGGCCTACCTTCCACCGCCTGTCTTGCTCCTGGTGATGCTCTTCCTTGCTGCATGGTCTTTATGGTGCTTTAACAGCCTAACCGGGCCCAGCCAGTAGTCAGGACACTAACTGCAGGGAACAGGCAGCCAGTGACACAGAAGACAAGGTAATGGCCATCAGGATACAAGGTAATGGAGCTGCTACTAATGTCCCCAAGAAGACCTATCTATTGCTTACCTGAATAGCTGTGTTGAGGAGAACCACCAGGGGGGCTGACTTTTACCACCAAATAACATAAAATCTCTTTACTTAGGGGCTAGGTAATAAAGTTTGAGTCAGAAGAAAAGGCAGCTGCTAGTACAAATAAAATGTGAGAAGGTTTAGAAAAACAGAGCTTTAAGTATTAGGAGGCTGAGATGCTGCAAAGTAGCTACTATTGTAAGGCAATGGGATTGCAGGCTGGAAGTAGTGTTTTCTTACTCCCTGGGAGTTTGCTGTTTCTAATTACCACTCCTAAATATCATGGCAATTTGGCCACTGTGCATCTCGACTTCATCTCCCAGCCCTGTGCACAGACAACTGCACTGGAGAGAGGGGAGAGTGCTTACATGGTAGATGAGGGATCCTGGAAGTTTCTCCTCCTGCCAAAGATTGTGCCTACTGGTCAACCCAGTGCTTTCAATTCCCTTTTCTAAGGAATAAACTCAGCAATTATGTGTCCCAAGATGCCTTCTTAAAAGGTGAAATGTTTTCCATCTGAGTTGAATAATAGAATCTCCACTTGTAGAAACTGGATTTTAGGTTAGCTATTTGCCATCCGGAGCCCGGTAGAGCAGTGGTTAAATTGCTCAGCTCCTAACTGAAATGTTGGCAGTTAGAACTCACCAGCCGCTCCTTGGGAGAAAGATGTGGCAGTCTGCTTCGGTAAACATTACAGCTTAGAAACTCTATGGGGCACTTCTACTCTGTCCGATAGGGTTGCTCTGAGTGGGAATTGACTTGATGGCAACAGGTTTGGTTTTGGTTTTTGGATTTACTGTCCAGGACACACAGGAGAGGTAAATTTGCATTGGGAACCACTATGAGGAAAGAGTGCAGGCAGGCATTGATTAAGGGTCCACTAGGGAATACAACTCTGGAGTAAAGGAGAGCAGAGATGGGGGAAGGAGCCAGGGCAGCCAGCAGCCAGAACAAACAATATGCTACCTCCAGATACCTTCAAAATGGAGCAGAGAGAGAACGTGTGTGTGTGTGTGTGTGTGTGTGTGTGTGTATGTGTGTGTGTGTGTAGGTGTCTTTGAGAGTAGGGTAAACAAGGTGAACTTCCACTTGTCTATATTCACAACCCTTTAGTGCTTTGTCATCTTGGGCATGTAAAATAAAAACGAGAAAGTGCGTTTGCTTTCCTAAATATAGGCAAAATGGACTGATTCTTTGTTTCAGATAAATCTGAAAAACCGTGGGCTTAAAACTCTGTTTATTTTCTGATGGCACTTAGAATAAAATGTTCTGAATTTAACATTTAAAAGGGAACAAACTAACCCATTATGCAAATGGATATTATGGGGTGGAGAGTCCCTGGGTAAAGAAGATAAATGTATTTGTAATTGTGTTTTAATCTTCTCTACTGGAAACAACTCCTTGCCTCTTTTATCCTCATGCCAACCTTTGCGTCAGGAGATGGTGAATTTAATATAGGACTTGGCTGAGATGGCTATCAATTGCCTTAAATGTAAAGGATTTTGCAATTTTGCCTCCAAATTGTAATGTCATTTACAATCCCCTTTGTCATTATTCTGTTGTAAAAGAACGAATGATGAGCTTTGTAGAATACTTTAATTATTATTTTTGTTGTGAAAAATGTCTAAAATTTGGAACTAGGAAATAACAGGGACGATTAAGGAAACAATCTGTAATTGATATGCTCCTTCCTCTAAATTACATTTTCCAATGGTTTATTTATAAAAGTTGACCAATCCTGTTTGGCTGTTTCCATACATACGAGGCCATATCTCTCCCCCGAGGAGCTGGCTGGCAGTCAGGCTAGGAGCAATAATGAGTTTTCCAACCCAGACCAGCTGGAATCAAGGCTCCAAGTACTTTATCCTATGACAAAGAATGCACCACTTGTCACCTAAACATAAAAATCCTTAATGAAGCATTAATGAAGAGAGCTTTGTATCCTTCATGTAGCTATTATGGAAGCCAATAAGAATGCAGGAACATTCCTGTTTGAGAAAGAGAAATTTAATCGTGTTTTTCTCAGTCATAGCTCTCAACTGTTGATGGGGAAGGACAGAATCTCAAATTTTGTTGAATTACCCAGGCTTGATGCCGAACAAAGTTGAGTTTTCCTTCCTTAGGACCCAATTCCAAAGTCTACAATTGCACCATTGTCTTTGAGGTAGAAGGAAATGCACTTCATCTTCTGCAAAGCAATTACCTGAAACGTAAGCCTGGTATAAGATTAATGTCCAGCCATAGTTATTCCACAGTAATAACCATGCTAGAAATTGAAGAACATTCTCCAAATAGGAGCTGGTTCTCCTGTATGTCCTAATGTAATAACTCACAGATAGCACTGCCTCACTTTGTTCCTTGGAGAGTTGAACAGAGGTGATGAGTAGTAGCTCTACAAGCCTTCCTTTCTTTGTTCCCATCTACAATCCTCAAGCTCTATTGTCCCTCCAAGCACTGGCTGAAGCAGTGAAACTCCTGAACAGATATGTCTAAGCTAAGGGGCTCCTCCTGGACAAGTATAACATAAAAACAAGTGGGGAAATTTTGTCTATGTAAGAGAAGACAAAACATCTCAGCGTGTTTTGAGGAATTTGAGAGTTCACAAGTCATGGTACCCAAGGGGCTCACCCCTACGGGATTAGATGAAGTCTTGAGCCAAAGCTTTTTTTTGAAAATAGAAAATGCCCTAGCTGGGGCTCAAGTATTCTCTTTCACTGCCCTGGGTGGATGACCCCCTTACTAAAATGGTGCCTTGGATGGTTAGTCTACATCTAAGTTTACATTTTTCTTTTACCTCTGATTTTTTTTTAATACTATCCCATTGTTGTACCAGGAGATGTGATAAATTATCTTTACTGCAGTGTATCTTCCTGGTATATTCTGCAGAGTATCAAGTAGCTGTGAAACCTTGGACAAGGCATTTAGTACATTCTCAGAACCTCATTTTCAGCTCTTTGTATATCTTGGGGATAAGTATACTAATACTCTCTGTGGCTTCCTCCCAGGGGTGTTGTAAGGATCCAGTAAGAAATTGTATATAAAACTGTTTTATAAATGGTATTAAATAGCTTTTGTTATAGTGATGGTTAATCTCTTTTTATTATTATTCTTAACTGTGATATAATCTGAGGAGAAGGTAATTTTTTTTTTCCTGAGGTCCAGTGCTTTTTCCTCCCTCTTTGAGAAATTTTAGCAATTAGAAGTCAAGATAACACAAGCCTTAATACATAATACAAGCCTTACTCCAACTATTAACTGACTTCCTGCCTGGGGTGTCGTTGGGAGATTTGGATTATCTTAATGCTACTGTAGCATCATTTGCCCCTGAGGGGCTGTAGCTATTTGGTTGTAGCTCTTCCACGTTAGTAAATACTACTTAAGGCATAGAAGTGTGATTCTGAGTAAAATGGCCAGCACCTTCAGAATTACCAAAGCAAGGCAACTCTCTCTGACACTCCATGCATGCACGTAAGCAATTATTTAAACACTAACTACATTTATTAAACACTTATTTAACTACATTTATTAAAATACCTGGTTGCCAGCACTGAGAACAAGGGACTGAATAAGATAACCCTGTTCTCAACATGCATGCTGTTTCACTAACAATAAACTAAAAGATGTGATCCATGGTATCTGAATATTTCTTGCATTTCTAACACAATGCCTGGGATACTGTACATTTGAACAAATATTTGCGGAAAGAAATGAATAAAATACAGGCCACCAGGGTTCTGAGAATCAGTTTTCCCAGAATAAAGGATAAACTTACTGGGTTCCAATTTTGAAAGCCAAGGAGAGACTTGAGTTTTCTAATACATCAGAGATTCCTACTGTTCCAGAAATCCAGAACAATACCCAACTTTTGAAACTCTAGGGGAAGTTTAGGATAATCAGAAATGTAAGACTTATAGAACTGGCCACAGCCTTAATGTGCCTGGATGAATCTCAGCTGTGGAGCCCTTGGTGATTCTCATTGCCATACTATAAGTGATCTTGGAGGGTTGGCTCTGTTAGGGGGCACATCTCCCTTTGTAGCATCCATCAGACTTTCCTCTTGGTAAAGATTTTCATGTTAGTCATCGTTATGGATTGAATTGTGTCCCCTGAAAAAGATATGTTAAAGTTCTAACCCGGGTTAGCTGTGAACATGACCTTGTCTGGAAACAGGATCTTTGAAGATGTTGTCGGCTAAGTTACTATGAGGTCATACTGGAGTATGTGGGTCCTAATCCAATATGAGTGGTGTTCTTATAAAAGAGAAGAGACACAGAGAGACACACAGAGGGAAGACAGCCATGTGATAATGGAGTTGTGCTGTAGCTGCAAGCCAAGGAACACCTGGGGCTACCAGAAGCTGGGAGAGACAAGAAAGGATCTTCCCCTAGAAACTTCAGGGAGAATAAGCAAAGAAAACTGCGACTATGCAGAGGAGTTGAAATTCCAAAGGAAACCAGGAAAAATGAATTATCATGGAAGCCAAGATGAAGTTTCAAGAATAGACAGGCAAAATGTTGACAATTATTGCTGTTGGTTGAGGAATACGTATGGGTTTATTATGGAAATTTTTTCTACTTCTGAGCATGTTTGAATTCTCCGTAATAAAGAAAAGGTTTAACTAAGACTAGTCAATATTGTTAAATGCAGCTGAAAATTCAATACAAATGGGTGAAAGATTTGAATAAACACTTTGCCAGAGAAGATAATCTGAATATCCAATAAGCACATGAAAAAATGTTCAGCCTCTTAATTGTCAGGGAAATGCAGATTACATACCACAATGAAATACCACTTATACATTCATGAGAATGGCTAAAGTTAGAAAAGATGTGGAGCAACTAGAGCTCTCATACACTGCTGATGGAAATGCAAAATGATGCAATCACTTTGGAAAACAGGCAGCTTTTTATGCAGTTAATCAAATACACACTCTATGAACCAACAATTCCACTGCTAGGCGTTTTACTCAATATCAATGGAAATATATGTCTACACAAATATTTGTACGTGAATGCACATAGCAACTTTATTCTTAATAGCCAAAACCTAGAAACAACCCAGATGTCCATCAAGAGTGAATGAAAAAACAAATTGTGATATATCCATACAATGGAATTCGACTCAGCATTAAAAAGTAGTGAACTATTGATGTATGCAACAACATGGATATATTGGCTATATGGATTGGATATATATTGGAATGCGGATATATGCAACAACATGGATAAATATTATGCTAAGCAAAAAAAAAGATAGACATAAAAGAATGCACAGTTTCTGATGCAAAAAAAAAGGAAATCTAATCTGTAACAACAGAAAGCAGATCAGTGGTTATCTGCGGTAGAGGGCTGGGAGGATGGTATTACAAAAGGATGCAAAGTAGCTTTGGGAGGTGATGAAAATGTTGTAACTATTGTCTGTGGTGATGGTTAGAGGGATGTATATATTTAGTGAAATGGTACACTAATAGAAAAAAACAAAACAAACCCATTGCTGTTAAGTTGATTTCAATTCATGGTGACCCCATGTGTTATTGAGTAGAATGGCTCTGTAGGGTTTTCTTAGCTGTAATCTTTATGGAAGCAGATTGCCAAGCTTTTCTCCTGCAGAGCAGCTGTGTGGGTTCAAATCACCAACTTTTAAGTTAGCAGCTAAACACGAACCACTTGCATTACTTACATATAGTTTGTAGTTCTGTAAGGCTGATTAAAAATCTGTCATTATGAAAAGACATACCTACATGGACTAAAGTGGAACAAACCGTCAAAGTATTTATATTTTGTACAATTTGAATTAAAGTATTTTTAGTATAGTAGAAAGTAAAGAGCTGAAATGAGCTGGGAATACATAAACTGAAAGAAGTGTTGCCTATATATTCTACAAAAGGTCATGATATCATTTGTCTCAGAGAATATGAAACACCATATATTTGAATTTTCAGGAAATATTTGCATATTTATGTTTTTTATCTTCTAATAGAGAATGTATAGCCCTAAAAACAAGGACTGGTATAATTTTATTTAAATTGATGGAGGTGGGCAGGTCAAGAATCTTGAATGCAAAACGGTAGCCTAGAAGTAGATCTTAACTTCAACCAAAGACGGGAAAAACCCTAAAAGCCTCACGGGGGTCAGCTATTTTGAGATAATAAATTTTCACCAAGAAAGGCTGTAATATGATGGATTAGCCTCTCAGGGGTGCCAAATTCAGTGAACTGCATCCTGTATATTGTAGACACAAGTCCTAGTCTTGGCCCCATCCACTCTTTTCCTTTTCTCAGAATACATCTTGGGTCCGAGTCTCATATCTCTTCTATAGATGACACTGAGACCCTGCTCACATGTGAGCTAGTCCAAGACAGAGAGTGTGACTTACCTATCTTCCTCCCTAGGCTCCCAGCATTGTAACTGGCATGTGAGAGACTGAATACATATTTGTGGAATGAGTGAATCTTATTTTATTTTCAAAACTTTGTTTCTCTACTTTGCTTTAACTCACCAAAATAAATTTGTGGAAGAGAAGAAGTGATATTTCTGTACCATAAATACTCAGCATTGGAGTAATCGCATCTCGTTTAAGTCTACTGATTTATCAGAGCTTTCTCTGACCCGTGCAGAGAACTCACTTAACACGCAGTTGGAAAAGTGGGGGTATAGAATGAAAACCTTTCAATGTAGTAATCATTTTAAATGCATTAGGATGAAAGGTCATTTAAATGACTCATCTGTGGAACTATAAAATGAAAAGATGAAATTCTTAATTTAGCTGTTCCTTAGTTTTTTTGTTTTTTTTTTTTTGTTTAGCAGGATTTAAAGAGTGGTTTATTTACGCCTCATACTGATTTATCCAAGACCACCCATCAAATCATAAATGGATTCTTACACGGACTGCCTTATTTCCAAATACAAGAAAACTAATCTGGTCTTAACCTCAAATGTTTTCAGTATATAGACGACATGCAAACAATATCAGTTCTAGTTGCATATTTTATGTGTGGTTATTTTTATGTGAATACATAAATCTAAAGAACAAGGACAAGAGTAAAATAACAAAATGATGGGCAATTGAAATTTAGCCTTTGCAAATGGGCTTTAAATTTTTCAATTAGCTTCATAGTTTAGGTTTCTGTCCATCATATAGCTGTTATAAAACCCTAAAGCACTGTATTGCAGGAGCAGTAGCACCATAATGAGAATGCCTTTATCCCCTTCTACTTTTTTAGAAAGTGCTCTAGGAAATGGAGCATGAATTTAAAATCCAGTCACATGTATCTGCATCTCAGCATCATCATAAAATCATGGATTTGACAAATTTGCACAAGTCTCTCCTTTTAGGGATTTGGAAACAGAATACCACACCTCCCCCTAGATTGAAAATACTTTTTGTTGGAAATTTCTGTAGCAACTACAGCAAATTAGATTTGGCCTGGAGGACTTAGACCAAAAAGAAATCCTGCTGTGGGCAAAGTTAAAATATAATAGAAACTGGAAATGAAACACATAATACAAAATTGTATGTACAGTACTTACTTCAGCAGTCTGTGTGCTCAGATCGGAACAATATGGGAAGATTAGCATGGCACCTGTGCAAAGATGGTATGCAAATTCTTGTATGCTTCACACTTTATAAAAATATAAGTTATATACGTGATCAGCATAGGATAAAAACTAAAAGAAGATACAGCACAGTGTAAGCAGTAATTGTCTCTGGGAATTAATACCACAATTTTTAAGCCTCTCTATTTTTAAATCCTCAACAATCGGGGTCTACCTTTCATAATAAAAAAAAACAATTAAATATAAAATGAGGTGTTCATTCAAGCTGACTGTTTCATTACCTGAAGGTAAAGGTAGAATTGACTCTTGTTGTGGTTGTTAGGTACCATCCAGTCTGCTCCAACTCATGGCAACCCTGTGTACAACAGAATGAAACACTGCCCGACCCTGCACCATCTCCACTGTGTCAGTCCACCTTGTTGAAGGTCTTCTCCAGGGACTAGTCTCTCCTAATAACATGTCCAAAGTATGTGAGACAAAGTCTCACCATCCTCCCTTCTAAGGAGCATTCTGGCTGTACTTCTTCCAATTCAGATTTGTTCGTTCTTCTGGCAGTCCATGGTATATTCACTATTCTTCACCAACACCATAATGTGAATGCATCAACTTTTCTTCAGTCTTCCTTATTCATTGTCCGATTTTAATGTGCATATGAAGTAATTGGACATACCATTCCTTGGGTCAGGTGCACCTTAGTCCTCAAAGTGACATCTTTGCTTTTTAACACTTTAAAGAAGACTTTTGCAGCAGATTTGCCCAATGCAATATGTTGTTTGATTTCTTGACTGCTGCCTCCATTGGCATTGATTGTAGATCCAAGTAAAATGAAATCCTTGACCACTTCAAACTTTTCTCCATTTATCATGATGTCGCTTATTGATCCAGTTGTGAAGATTTTTGTTTTCTTTATGTTGAGGTGTAATCTATACTGCAGGCTGTAGTCTTTGATCATCATCAATAAATACATAAAGTCCTCTTAACTTTCAACAGGCAATGTTGTGTCATCTGTGTATCACAGATCGTTAATGAGTCTTCCTCCAATCCTGATGCCATAGTCTTCTTCATACAGGTTGGCTTTTTGGATTATTTGCTCAGCATACATATTGAATAAGTATGGGGAAAGGATACAACCCTGACACACACCTTCCCTGACTTTAAACCACACAGTATCCCCTTGTTCTGTTTGAATGACTGCCTCTTGAACTATGTACAGGTTCCTCATGAGCACAATTAAGTGTTCTGTAATTCCCATTACTCATAATGTTATCCATAATTTGTATGATCCACACAGTCCAATGCATTTGCATAGTCAATAAAATACAGGTAAACATCTTTATGGTATCCTCTGCTTTTGGCCAAGATCCATCTGACATCAGCAATGATATCCCTCGTTCCACGTCCTCTTCTAAATTGAGGTTGAATTTCTGGAAGTTCTCTGTCAATGTACTGCTGCAACTGCTTTTGAATGAACTTCAGCAAAATTTTACTTGTGTATGATATTAATGATACTGTTCAATAATTTCCACATTCTGTTGGATCACCTTTCTTTGGAATGGGCACAAATATAGACTTCTTCCAGTCCATTGGCCAGGTAGCAGTCTTCCAAATTTCTTGGCATAGACAAGTGAGCACCTCCAGAACTGCATTTGTTTGTTGAAACATCTCAATTGGTAGTCCATCAGTTCCTGGAGGCTTGTTTTTCACCAATGCCTTCAGTGCAGCTTGGACTTCTTATTTCAATACTACCGGTTCTTGATCATATACTACCTCCTAAAATGGTTAAACATCGGCAAATTCTTTTTAGTATAGTGACTCTGTGTATTTCTTCCAACTTCCTTTGATGCTTCCTGAATTGTTCAATATTTTGTCTATAGAATCCTTCAATATTGCTACTTAAGGTTTGAATTTTTTTGTTCAGTTCTTTCAGCTTGAGAAATGCTGAGCATGTCTTCCCTTTTGGTTTTCTAACTCCAGGTCTTTGCACATTTCTTTATAATACTTTACTTTGTTTTCTCGAGTCACCCTTTGAAATCTTCTGTTCAGCTCTTTTACTTCCTCATTTTTTCCATTCGCTTTAGCTGCTCTATGTTCAAGAGCAAGTTTCAGAGTCTCCTCTGACATCGATTTTGGTCTTTTCTTTCTTTTCTGGCTTTTTAATGGCCTCTTGCTTTCTTCATGTACAATGTCCTTGATGTCATTCCACAACTTGTCTGGTCTTTGGCCATTAGTGTTCAATGTGTCAAATATATTCTTGAGATGGTCTCTAAATTCAGGTGGGACATATTCAAATTTGTACTTTGGCTTCCGTAGACTTGTTCTAATTTTCTTCAGCTTCAGCCTGAACTTGCATACGAGCAATTGATGCTCTGCTGCAGTCGGCCCCTGGCCCTGTTCTGATTGATGATATTGAGCTACTCCATTGTCTCTTTCCACAGATGTAGTCAATTCGATTACTGTGTATTCCGTCTGGCAAGGTCCACGTGTATAGTTGCCATTTATGTTATTGAAAAAAGGTATTTACAATGAAGAAGTTGTTGGTCTTGCAAAATTCTATCATGCACTCTCTGGCATCATTTCTGTCACCAAGGCCATATTTTCCAACTACCAATCCTTCTTTTTTATTTCCAGCTTTCACATTCCAATCACTAGCAGTTATCAATGCATCCTGATTGCATGTTTGATCAATTTCAGCCTGCAGAAGTTGGTAAAAATCTTCAATTTCCTCATCTTTGGCATTAGTGGTTGTTGCCTGAATGTTTATTGCTTGGCTGCCTGGCCAGCTGATTTTCATTAGCCATCTGGTCTAATAATGGTCGTATTAATTGGTCTTCCTTGTAGGCATATGGATATTATCCTGTCACTGACAGCATTGTGCTTCAGAATAGATCTTGAAATGTTCTTTTTAATGGTGATTGTGACACCCTTCCTCTTCAGTTTGTCATTCCCAACATAGTAGACCATATGATTGTCTGACTCAAAATGGCCAATGCCAGTCCATTTCAGCTCACTATTGCCTAGAATATTGATCTTTATGCACTCCATTTCATTTTTGACAACTTCCAATTGTCCTGGATTCATACATTGTACATTCCGTGTTCCGATTATTAATGGATATTTGCAGCTGTTTCCTCTCATTTTGAGTTGTGCCACATCAGTAAATGAAGGTCCTGAAAGCTTTACTCCATCCTTGTCATTAAGGTCAAGTGTACTCTGAGGGGGCAGCTCTTCCCCAGAAGCATTTTGAGTGCCTTCCAACCTAAGGAACTCATCTTCTAGCACTATATTAGAGAATGTTCCACTGCTATTCATAAGGTTTACATTGGCTAAATTTCTCACAAGTAGACAGCCAGGTCCTTCTTTCTAGTCTGTCTTAGTCTGGGAACCCCACTGAAATCTGTCCACCATGGGTGACCCTGCTGGTGTTTGAAATACCAGTGGCATAGCTTCCATCATCACAACAACATGCAAGCCACCACAGTACGACAAACTGACAGATAAGTGGTGGTGAATTGACTATATGTGTGTGTGCGTGTGTGTGTGTGTGTGTGTGTGTGTGTGTAAAACTTTAAACCCTAACGCCTTAATGGAAATGACTCTCAAGCAATTTTAAGCAGTCAAAGATTTTGTAAAAATGGAATGTTATGCTGACCGCCAGCACATAAACAGGCAAAAAAGGGTTTCTCTGGGGAACAGGGTAGGAGGAGAGGATCAGTTGTGGTCTGCTCAACCTTCCCATTACCCCTCTATTGTCCTGGAAGGCAACTACATAGAACCTGGGTCAATGAAGCTTAGAGGCTGAGAACCATTGTTTGCAGCTGTGGATTGTGAATTTGGGTATGAACTCTTGAAGACAGACAACCACACAGTTGACACCTTGGCATCTAACACACTGCTCTTGATATGATTGGTCCTCAGTGAATGTTTATTGCTTGGCTGCCTGGCCAGCTTATTTTCACTAGCCATCTGGTCTTTGTGATGCAGAATGGGATGGTGACCATGTCAAGGTCTTTCCAAAATTTTGTGTGCCTGGGAATTTCCGTAGCACTTGATAGCTTTTGCATGGGGCAACGAGGCACCTACCTAGTGCCTTACGTCTTGCTTATGAGGTGAAACACTGAACACATGCACACCTGCAATTTAGGCTTGACCTAAGTTTAAAGCTGACTTATTAAAGTTTCCTGTATTCAATGGCATATATTTGGAAGTGTGCTATGTAATAATGTTGCTGACAGAATTGTGACAATAAAATTCATATGGTGGGAAGCATATGGCTATTATAAATATAATTTAAATGTGCTTTCAGATTATTTTGTGCTGGCAATGTCAGCGGTAAAGCCTCCAGAAAGACACAGAATAGAGGAAACGGCCCTACTGCTTAGACTATACATGCTTCTTGCCATCTTGTTGTTGCCTATTTTTGTCCTCCTACCATACACATGCCAAACATCTAATATTTTAGGTACAAAAGTACATAATTAGATGCATGTAGTTAAGAGTCTGAATCCAGGCTTCCTGAGTTCAAATCTTGCTTCCCCTCTTACTAGGCATGTCACTTGGGGAAAATTAGTTCACTTTTCTGTTCCTCAGTTTCTTTCTCTGTAAATTGGGTATTAAAAGTGGTAACTACTTTCATTATAAGGATGAAAAAATTTGATATACATAAAGGACTCAGAATAGTGCTAGACACATAGTAGGCATTCAATGAATGTTATCTATTGTCTTTTTTATCACTATATCATTCTTATTTTCCAGAAGGAATTATGCAAAATCTTAACAGGTGTTTCTTGAGGAAAGGGTCAGCTGTAGGCATGGAGAAACACTTTTCAGTTTATACTATTCTCTACCATTGGGTTTTCTGAGCTTTCATACGTATTGCTTTTATTTTTATGACACCAGGTATTACAATACAGGGAGATTTTTGCTTTTTTTCCTTCTTTGTACCTCTCTATTAAGAAACAAACAATCTAGGATGAATGGATGGATATCGATTTTTTAAAATTATGAGTGGAAGGGGAATGAGTCTTAGACTTTTTTATTGTGATGAATATACATGTAACAAAACATATGCCATTTCAACTTTCTTCACTAATACAGTTCAGTGACAGTAATTATATTCATTATGTTGTTCAACCATCACCATTATCTGTTTCCAAGTTTTCCCATCACCCTTAAGGGAAATTCAGTTTCCCTGAGCAATGACTCCCTCTTTTCCCCTCTCCTGGTAACGTCTAGGAAACTCTGGTCTCTGTATACTTGCCTATTCTAGATATCTCATATAAGTTAGATCATACAATATTTGTCCTTTTGTGTCTGACTTCTTTCACTCAGCATAATATTTACAAGGTTCATCCATATTGTATTATATATCAGGACTGCATTTCTCTTTATGACTGAGTAATATTCCATTGTATGTATGTACCATATTTTACTTATCTGTTCACCTGTTGATAGACATTTAAGTTGTTTTCGCCTTTTGGTTTTTGTGATTAGTGCTGCAATGAACATTGGTGTTCAAGTTTCTGTTTGCATTCCTGCTTTCATTTCTTTTGTGTATATACCTAGAAGTGGAATTGCTGGATTATATGATAATTCCATGTTTAACTTTTTGAGGAACTGCCCAACTGTCTTCCACAGAGTCAGTGCCATTTTACAACCCCACCAGCAATGGATGAGGGTTCCAATTTATCCACATCCTTGCCAAAGCCTATTGTTTTTGTTTAGTCACGGCCATCTTAGTGGGCATGAAGTGAAAGATTTCTCTTCACCGCTTAATTTTAACCTCTAGTATGGATCATCCTGGTGGGTCTCCTTTCCTCTTGCCTCTTCCCTTTGTGTAATTGTATCATTTTCCCAGATCTCATTACTTTTAGCTCATTGTCCATTTCTTCTGGTGTATGGCACACAATCACAACTCTCCCATATACCTGTTTTAAAGAAAAAGTGGTGAAATAGAAAGGGCTTGTTGTTTCTACTCTTTTTAAGAAGATGCCACGTGCATTGACTGGATAGGTTCTCTGTTAGGCACAGAATCTGCCCTCAGGGAGTTGGGTCTTTTGGAGGATACAGATGAGTAAATACACAAGTGAAAGGTGTTATAACTGCCGTGAATGGGATGAGCTCAAAGTCCTCTGGCTGACACAGGAAAGGTCAGGAAGCGCTAAAGGGGTGACATCTATGCTGGGACCTGAAAGACAAGAGGAATCAGCTGTATCTTTTGTACAAGTATGAGTAGTAAACCATAAATTGATCTCCCCTTCTTAACCAGTTTTCTCTCAGGACTTGTCTCTGCTCTTTATAAGGTCTGTACTCTATGGACTGAATTTTATAGCTAAATAGCTTTCTACAAACCAGAGAGACGTGAGGCCTTGATGGTTCAGTGGTAGAATTCTTGCCTTCTATGCCAGAGACTGGGCTTTGATTCCTGCCCAGTGCACCTTATGTGCAGCCACCACCTGGTCAGTGGAGGCTTGCATGTTGTTATGATGCTGAACAGAAGCTTCCAAACTAAGATGGACTAGGAAGAAAGGCCTGGTGATCCACTTCCAAAACTCAGTCGGTGAAAACCCTATGTATCACAATAATCCAATCTACGTCTGATCATGTGGATGGCCCAAGACTGGGTATCATTTTATTCCACAGTGTATAGGGTTGCTATGAATCATGATTTGGGTACCTACTCAACAGCAGCAGCAACAACAACAAAACCAGAGAGTCAATGAGATACACCAGAAAACACAGTATTTTCCATTTGAGCACCGATTAGAAGGTGGAGCAGACATCTGGCCCTGCCTATATCCCCTCATCCTTATCACCTCTGTGCCCAGGACCTCCAACTGTAGGCACTCGACTTTTTTTAAAGACTTTCTCTGCTCTCCTTGACCACTTTTCCACCCACTCCAGAGGCACGTGGAGTCTCTGGGTGGTGCAAATGGTTAAGTACTCAACTACTAGCCATAAAGTTGAGCAGTTCGAACCCACCCGGAGGCGCCTTGGAAGACAGGCCTGGTGATCTGCTTCGGAAAGCTCACAGCCTTGAAAACCCTATGGAGCAGTTCTATGCACACATTGGGTTGCCATGAGTTGGAGTCGACCCAATGGCAACTACCAACAATAACCACAGGCAAGAAATGTCAGGGAATTAATGTCCCCCAGGAGCAGCCCCTAATCAGTACCTGACAGGAGTTGGAATATAAATACTCAGCCCCCTTGGCCCTTGGCCCTTGGCCCTTGGCCAGGATGAGTCTGAAGTGTGTGTTTCCCCAGAGGCAAAAAGCTCCAGTTGCCCACAATGATAGCTGTCTTCCCTTCCCTGTCTCACTTTCCCCAGTCACTTAATGCGCTTTCTTCACTTTCCAAATAAACCTCTTGCCTCAAATACTTGTCTCAGCTCTGCTTCTGAGGAAACCTAAATTAAACACATTGACAAAGCACATTTACAAACAAACAAACACCACTTCTTATATTGTCCCTGTACTCTGAGATGTTCTCCCTCTCTGCTTCCAGGCGTGCATCTATCACAGGGCTCAGCACACTCTGTGCTAGCTGATCTGCCTCTCATTGAGTGGTAAGGGCTTCGAGGGCAGGGATTGTGTCTCTCATGTTTATATCCCCAGGACCTCAATAAATGCTTGCTAATGAATTTCCTGTGGACTTTGCAAGCTACCTCCAGGGAAATGCCTGCACTCAGGATATTTTACAAAATGCCTGGCAAGAAGAAAGGGATAGATGAGTATGGGAGATGCTGTCCTGAAAGAGAGGGGAGAAGCAACCCCAATAAATTGTCCACAGTGAAGTTTACCCCCTGTCCATGGGTAGAGCACATGTGTTACGGCATTCAACTTGTGTGTCTCTCTAAAGTGAAGATTAAATAACATTTGTCATGATTTAGTGTCAGAAGAGTGCTTTGAAACTTCAGAAAGACTCTATATGATTAAAATAGTAGCCACTGTTCCATTATTTAAATAAGCTCATTGGCAAAGACCATGCATTCATCATCAAAGCCAAGTATTTTTATATTCATGGAACATCTTTCATCTGAGAACATCACCATGGTTTATAAACATTAACTCAACATATTCCTCCTGACAACATCCAGCCTGGTTCTTTATGTGAATTAATAAACTGAGGCCTGAAAGAAATAAACTGAGGCTAAACAGCTTGCTCCAAAACATCCAGAGTTGGGGGCAAGACACAGGCTACCCCTAGGCGAGTTAGTCATCAAGAGGGGCTATGTAAACATTTGGGTAGATGGGACAAATAGATCAGATAAACAGATTCGTAGGAAAATAGCGCTCTCTCCTCCTTTCCCTGATCCTCACAGAAGCAAACTGTAATTCCTGATGGGGACTCGAAAAACTTCCATGAAATAACAGATTTCATGAATTATGAAAACCGTACAAACTATTTAACAGTTGCTTTGCACTGGGCAGCTTCTCGTTGTGTATTCCAAACAAGCCCATTCAAGTGGCCTATAATTTTTATGCTCCTGACAATAAAAATAACTATAACTTCCAGTCAGATAAAGAGGGAAGGCTGCTGCACCTTTGTGGAAGACAGATGGGTGAGGCATGCATTAGAACGGTTTTCATTACAAGAAAATATGATCTCTCTGTTTCAGCATCTGCTCTGCAAACATAAAAGGAAACATTGTGCTAGGCTCGATGGCAGACCCACTGCCCATCACTTGCCAGTTCCTCCGGCTCATTCCCTGGTAGTTGGTGGGTGAATTCCCATTTTGGCCACTGGGCCAGCCAGCTGAGGGGTGTGACTTTGTGGTTCACAGACACCTCTCCCCAGCCAGTCCCCAGAGCACATCAAAGTCACTAACACCACAATGTGATACACAGAGTACTAGGAGCTCGGAGACCCAGATTCTCATCCTGGTTTTGCTGCTGTGTGACTTCGGGAAAATCATTTTACCTTTCTGTTTCTCAGGTTCTCAGCTATAAGATGAATAGTTTAGCCATTTTTGTAATTTCTATCTATATCACGAAACCTCTGGGTTCTAGGAAATTTCTCAAGAACTGCTATAAAGGTGTCAAGAGACAGATCACCAGGGTTCACAACCCAGCTCCAGCCAGCTGCTTCATTTTTTTCTTCCTCTTTTATGTATTGGGTTTCCACGTAAGAGTACATTTGAAAAAAAGACTATGTTTTCTCCTAAAACAAAAGTTTTGAAAATCACTGCTGTATCCACAGCAGTGGATCTATTTTCAGTGGCTACCAGATGTGTCTGGTTTTCCTATCTTTGAAACCATCAAGGAAAAAATCTGATCATTCTTAAATCCTGTGCTTCTTTATATCAGAGCAAAACGGAATTTCATCCCGTCATTGTAAAGAGAACTTCCAGTAAACTCAGTCAATCAGTTGAGGAGTTCCCAGAAAGCTTTGTAAGGTCAACCCCTTACCATCCACCCTTCTCCCTTTCTATCAGATCCTACATACCATTAAGGGCTCAGCAGATCCTTCCTGGCAAAGGATACTGCTTTCTCCTCTTCTGTTCATTGTAAAGGGTCTCCCAGAGCACAAGTCCCCATACATCCTCTCATATTTAGGAACTTACTGTAACTTTCTGAGACTCTTTCTGAGACATCAAAACTAATATAGTCTGCCTCGTGGGACTTGCTGGTAGAACAGCCCTATAGACCTAGAAACACAGTGTTTTGTGTTTCCATTTCACATCTTTCCTCTACGTGGGGAAGAAAATGTTTGAAAGCACATATAATGGTGCTAGACTCCTTGGACTTGCATCTTGGCTAAATTTCTCACTGACTTTTTGACCTGGGGCAAGTTACTTAACTTCTCTGTGCCTCAGTTTATTCATCTATAAAAAAAGGATAATAACAACACCTATCTGTCTTTCAGGACTATTATGAGGATTAAATGAGTAAATACAGGTTAATACATGGAAAGTGCTTGGCATTTAATAAACTCTACAGAAGTGTTTGTAATTGTAAAAATACACAAGTATTAAAGCTCTTTTAGAATATGCTTAGCAGGTTTTCCGGAAGAAAAAAAATACCCCCCCCCCACACACACACACACGTGTGTGTATGTGCATGAGAGAGAGAGAGACAGAGAGAGAGAACATACTGGACCAGGCCTTCTTTTTATCAATATTGTTTGTTAATATTTGTGTATTTATTATATATCCACTGCTGTCAAGTCGATTTCAACTCATAGTTACCCTATAAAACAGAGTAGAACTGCCCCATAAGGTTTTTAAGGCTATAAATCTTTATGGAAGCAGACTGCCACATCTTTCTCCTGTGGTGTGGCCGACGGGTTCGAACCACCAACATTTTGGTTAGCAGCCGAGAGCTTTAACCACTGTGCCACCAGAACTTCATTTATTATATGCCCACTAGCAATCATCTCACTCTTACGGATGAGGAAAAAGAACTGAAATTTCTTCCCAGTTAAGTTGTTGTTGTTAGGTGCCGTTGAGTCGATTTTGACTCATGGCAACACTATGTACAACAGAATGAAACAATGCCCAATCCTGCAGCATCCTCACAATAATTATACCAAGAGAGTAGTGGGTATAAAATTGGGAATTTTGTCTCCTAGTCACAGACCATTGTCAAGATCTCTGACTTTCCCTCCTCTGGGACTTCTTTTCAAGAAATTATTAAATGCAACCATTCAGTAGCACATCCCTTCTATAAATGCACGAAGGTATTTTTTGGTAGGAATTTTATTGTAAATACTTTTGATAAAGCAAAGTACTCCTTAGTAAAGAAAACAATTGCCTCTAATTTATTATTTTTATGAATGTACATTTTTATATCCTGGTTTGATATATTGTATTGGTGATTGTGCTGGGTATCATCTTGTGATTTTGTTGCCAATAATTACATTCATTTATACAATTCACTCATCTTTTCAAATGAATTAAATATCCTCCCCACACTAGACTCCATGGCAGTGCACCGAACACCAACTACCTAATTATATTAGCAATCATTTATGTGTGACCTTCATTAAGTGTCCTTGAGCTGATTTTCCAACCAGATGGTAATGTTGACACACAACATGATTTAAATTAATAAAAAAAAAAATTGTGTGCTTATTTCACTAATTACTTGAGTTTGAAGATGTCCTTCCATATATAAGTAATCAACTACATTGTCCCAAACTTTGGAGGATAGAACTTATATTTTGTTCTATAATCGTTTTCAGAATCACTTTTCCCTTTCTGGCTTGTATCACCTCTCTGGCTGGGTTCTTACACTCATCCTTGATCTGACCTGAGCTACTTTTCAAGGCACAAGAGTCACCATTTGCATCTTCTTCCCCTTTGCCATGGCCAGTCTGCCTGGCTCAGTTGCCTAGACCCACCTTTTATCTTCTTGCCTTTTATACCTGGCCATCACTTCACTCCTGCCAGAATAACCTCTCCCTTCCTCTCTGCCCCTTTATCTGGCACAATGCTGGTTCTTTCTGCTACGTGAAGCTCACCAGGAAGGCCTCTGCAATTTCCCTTTTTGAAACTTCTGTATTACTTCCTGGGGTACCATTCATTTAGAGTTACATGATATATTGGATTGTTGGATTTTGTGTGTGTGTGTGTGTGTGTGTGTGTGTGTGTGTGTGTGTGTGTGTGGTATCTGTAATATGACTTTAAGCCTCCAAGAACAGAGATTAATTGCTTCTTATGCTTCTGTATATCATCCCGGAAACTTAGTAGATATTCAGTAAATATTTATTCACTGCTTTTAAAAACAAATAAACAGACACCATAACTGAAGTTCTAGATTTTATTACTTTCTTCACCATTAACCTTTAATCTTTAAGCAAATTATTTGTCTCTAAGAACTTTTTACTTCTCAGTCTTTCAGATAGAAAGATCAGTATCGTTATAATCTATATTTGCATAAGACCTGTCATTCATTGGTTAAATTAACTATCTCAACAGTGATAAAAGTGAGAAGACTCAGTCCTAGATTACCCTAAAACCCATTTAATCTAATTTTATGAATCTTTGTCACCCCAGTGCTTAGTATAGTACGTAGTTATAGTTGTTGTTAATGCTGTCTAGTAGGCCCCTGACTCATGGCAACCCCGCGCAATGGAATGAAACACTGCCAGGTCCTGCACCATCCCCATGATTGGTTGCAGATTGGACCATTGTGAGCCATAGGATTTTCACTGGCTGATTTTCAGACATAGATCGCCAGGACTTTACGTCTAGTCCATCATAGTCTGGAAGTTCTGCTGAAACCTGTTCAGCATCAGAGCAACATGCAAGCCTCCACTGACAGATAGGTGGTGGCTGCTCATGAGATACATTGGCCAGGAATGGAACCTGGGTCTCAGGCACGGAAGGCGAGAATTCTACCGCTGAACCACCTGCCTCTTAGTAGGCCCTCAGTAAATGTTGTAAAAGTCATTCAGCCCTTTGGGGGCTACACTGCTGCTAGTAGGTTACTCTGAAGAATGCCTCCCTAGAATGGTGTAGAAACTCCTATGTCCTGTAAGCAATAACTGTGCCTGCCTCCTCCATATCTGCTGAATGCTGGGCTACATGCCTTGGTGACTCTCTCAATCTTACCTAAGTGTACTACAGCAGCAAAGAGGTCAACATTCAGAAGAATCACAATGCCAGGTGAACAAAGCCGAGACTCACTTGGGTTTTTGTTGTGCTTCAAGAAGAGCTTGAAGTTCTTTCTGGGAAGGACAGGTTGATGGTAGGGAATAGCTCTTTTAAGAGCCTTCGGTAGTTAAGTGTTTACAAGGATTTGTTTCCTAGGGTGGTTTGACCTCAGAAAAGTTGCCTTAAAAAATAAAAAGCTGGATACAAATGGGTCTACATGACATATGTATTAAGTGCTCTGAATGGCATAAGTTATTTTTCCTGAGGCTACCAGCTCAGAGTCTGAGTAATGCACTGGTGTTTTGTGGGAACCTAAAGCCGGAGGATCATGGCTGCCTCTGTTTTATGTAATGCCTGACCTACTCCTGAGGGTCGCCACATGTTGATGATCTTCAACTCATTCACCAAACTAGAAACTTTGAAATAAACATTTTTGGACATTTCTATCCAGTTTATCTCATCTACGAATTCCATCTTTTACAAAAAGGAATATCCTCTTAACTCTATCAATAAATGTCATGGTCTCAAAATTACATCACTAGGTCCTTAGGTCCACATTCCTGATCTTTCCAAGGGTGACCTCCATCTCCATTGCTTCCTCTCACTCTGCTTTCAGAGTGTCTGGGTGCTGACTGAGGTTGTGCATAGTGAGTCCTTGGCATTACACACTGATACAACTCCCCCCACGTGCAGTTTTCATTGTGGGCTACTTTCTTCGAGGCTGATTCCTTTATCTCTATCAATCATAGTGACACCAATAGGAGGAAAGTGCTATGGGGGACAGCAGAATTACAACTCCTGGGTGGGTGTGGTGAGAACTTAATTTGCAGCCTTGAGTTGATTGGTTGTAGTGCTTGGATGAGGTAACTCTGCCAGTTCCTTGCACAACCAAGGAGTCAAATCAGTGAAGGTGGGGTGCACAAAGAACTCACCCTGATCCTGTCTACCTGCAGGGACTTGCTCACATCATTTCAAATGACTGTAGATCAGGTCACTGCAAAGGCCCCTATTGGTTATATTTTCCTGAACTGCATGCTTAAACCAACTTCGTTTACACAAGCAGCTATTACCCATTTGATATCACTACTAAAGAGAGGAAGGATTTTCTCACTCTCCCCACGGTAGTATGTGGGTCAGTTACCAGTACTCAGAGCTCAGTCACAGCAGTGCTGGATGGTTGGAGAATAAGATGTTCCTTGTGGCGGTTGAATTTTTATTGGAAAAGAACCTAGAGCCTGGCTACATGAAGTTCCTTCCCTGGGGGATGATCTGAGATGCTTGCCTGTTAAAATCTTCTTTCTACCTTTCCTACTTTGAATAACCATCAGTCCCATGTAAATATTATCATCTCTCCTTGGCCCAGATAGCAGTCACTTTTAGCTTTTCTTTCTATAAAATTCTGCTTAAAGAGGTTGTCAGTGTCGCTACCCTTCCTCCAAAACTGGGGGGTTGAAATTCCCAGCCTTCTGGAATGGTTGAATAGTTGCTTTGTCATGAGAAAAATCAATATCTGCCACCACAGGAAGTGGGGCAGGGAGCAGTTGGACTTCAGCTGAGCAGCAAGGTCATCTGCGTGACCCAAAAGGTTATGCTTTCCTGCTTGTTTAACAAAATCTGATGAGCCAGTCAGGCAGAGGAACAAGAACCCAGACAAGACTGGAAGCGTGTGCCAGGTACTCTCCAGTGGAGAACCCTGGGCCCTGGAGCAGCCTTTCAGCTGGATGCAATATTGTTGACTCAGGGTGATCCTCAAGAGGGAGTAATGATTCCACTTCCAGGGAAGAGAAGAGCAGTGGGCTGTTCATCCACAAGTAACAAATCCAGCCATTCATCATCATAAATGATCTACTCAGTTCAGATATTCTAGACAGTTTTCTCTTTTGAGGCTCAGGGAGATCAAAGAACATTTTGAACCTGCTCAGTCAGGGTAACTTGGTACCGCTGTGGCTTATAGAGCCTGAAAAGGTCTGCATCTGCCAATATTTCTAGCTCCACTTAAAAAAAAAATTGTTTATGGAGATATAGTTCACATGCCATACACTTCATCTCTTTAAAATGTAAAATCCAGTGGGTTTTAGTATATTCACATATACTTGCAACCATCAGAAGAGCCAATTTTAGAACATTTTTATCACCTCAAAAAGAAACCTCATACCATTTATCTATAACCTCCTTGTCTTCCCTTCCCTTAGACCTAAGCAACTAGTAATTTGCTTTCTGTCTCTATAGCTTTGCCTATTCTGAACATTTCATATAAATATAACATGTGGTCTTTTGTGACTGGCTTCTTTCACATAACTAGTTGCCATTGAGTCGACCCTGACTCATACCAACCCCATATGTGTCAGAGAAGAACTGTGCTCCATAGGATTTTCAATGGCTGATTTTTCAGAAGTAGATTGCTAGGCCTTTTTAACGAGGAGCTTCTGGGTGGACTTGAACCTTGGCTGCTCAGTTAACAGCTGTTACGGATTGAATTGTGTTCCTCAGAAATATGTGCTGTAAATCCTTACCTTTATGCATGTGGTTATAATTCCACTGGGGAATGGGTTGTCTTTGTTATGTTAATGAGGCAGGATTAGTGTAGGGCGTGTCTTGAGTCAATTTCTTTTGAGATATAAAAGCGATTAAACAGGCAAGCAAGTAAACCAGAGATGGGGTAAGATAGACCCCAAGACACATGGAGATCTCCAAGGAACCAGGATGCAGAAGCTAAAGAGACAAGGTGCTTCCTCCAGAGCAGACAGAAAGACTTCCCCTAGAGCCAGTGCTCTAGATTTCTAGCCTCCTAAACTGTGAGAAAATAAATTTCTGTTTGTTAAAGCCATCCATTTGTATTTCTGTTATAGCAACTCTAGATAACTAAGAGAGATTTTGGTACTGGAAGAGTGAGGTGCTGCTCTAATAGATAACCTAAAATATGGAAGTGGTTTTGGAATTGGGTAATGGGTAGAGGCTGCTATGAGTCGGAATTGAATCAACGGCAATGGGTTTTTTTTTTTTTTTTTTTTAAATAATAAAAGCCTAGGTTGCCTTGAAGAGACTTGTTAGAATTATGGATGTCAAAGGGAATTCTAGGGAGGATTCAGAAGAAAGTAAAGAGAGCTATAGAGACAGTCTCTGTCATCTTAGAGAATACATATGACTCTAGCAACAGAATGTTGGTAGAAATCTGGACATTGCATGTGCTTCTGGTGAGGCTTTAAAAGAAAATGATGAACACGTGATTTGACAGTGGAGGAAGGGTGACGCTTTTTATGCAGTGGGAAAGAGCTTATTTGAATTATGTTCAAATGTTTGATGGAGGGTAGAACTTGTAAGTGATGAATTTGATATCTTGATGATGAGATTTCTAAGCAAGATCTTAAAGAGGACACATGGTTTTACCTTGCTGCATATAGTAAAATGCGAGAAGAAAGGGATGGACTTAAAATGAACCATGCAAAAAGGAAAACAGAACTTTAAGATTTGGAAAATTCTGTTGTACAAATTAAGGACATGTGACCTAGAATGCTCACCGAGGACGTGGCTACACAATTTTTTTTAATTCTAATTTTTTTTTTTTTATTGTACTTCAGGTGAAGGCTTACAGAACAAGTAGTTTCTCATGAAGCAGTAGTACACATATTGTTTTATGACATTGGTTAACAACCCCACAACATGTCAACCCTCTAACTTCTCAACCTTTTTTTTTGGTGAAAATAC
>NW_004443946.1:3188576-3204476 GCF_000243295.1 Trichechus manatus latirostris
CTGTACTGGACTCAGTCCGGTGGAGGCCTTGGTAGCTGTGGACCATTAGTCCTTTGGACTAATCTTTTCCTTGTATCCTGTTCTCTTCACTCTCCAGCTACACAATTTTTGTTGAAGAGATTAAGCCTATTGACTGATGGATTTAACCAACTACAACAACAGAAAACCCATCAGCTTAGACTGAATGGGTCAGAGAAAGAACGAAAAGGAAAGAACGCTCACTGACTCTTGGAATTTTACCATCTCTTCCCTTTGCCTGGATCTCACCCTGCTCCTGGTTCTCTCACTTCGTTAACTCATTCCCATTTCTCACTCCTACCTCAGTTCTTGCCTAGTATCTTTTCATAAGCTACCATAGTACCTGTTTTTCTCCTCAAACTTAACTTTATCTTATGCCCTCATTTGTATTATTCTTTGGACAATGTCAGTCTTCCCCCAAAGACTATAGCCCCTGTCTGATTTTTCTCACTATTATGATTCTTAGCACCTACACAGTTCCTAGCACATAGTGGCTGATGCTTAGCAAATACTTGTTGAATGAAAGAATGAATGGTTAGCATTGGAGAAATACAGCTATCATTAAAAACTTTTGGAAAAAAGGAACAAATTGAAGGTGGGGCACATACCATCTGTATAGTCAGTCTGGCCTTCTGGGGAATTAAATTCTGGAATGGAATGTGGTTGCCTTAAGAAAGCAGAGGCATTGAGTGTGTAGCTGGCAACAGGGGATTCTTTCCCACTAAAACTCTTGCCCCGTGGCAGGAAACCAGAAAGGACCCAGCCTCTGAGTCATTTGTAGAGGAATGACCACAGTCTGACTTTTTGTTTGCTTCTTACCTTTCCTGAGGTACAGCTGACTTGTGGGGGTTGTAGGGAAGAGGGGGAGTTGAAAAAATTCATCTCTTTTTTCTTGCCAAATTAATTCACGCTGACAAAAATAGGGAAATCCCCAACCAGCTGTTCCAGTGACTAGCAAGAAAAGTATTCCCTTGGAACACTGCAACAAAACAAACTTTGTGTGCTAACCCTTCTCAAAGAGTGCTCCACAGCCTTTCGATTACTGCCTCCTCTGAGTTCTTCATAAATGTCAGTGGCAGTGGTGGGAATATGATTTATTTTTTCTTAATCAAAATTATTTTAAAAGTCTGGGTTCAACTCTAGTGCTTTGTTGGCAACACAAATCCCATGGAATCAGGTGGCAATGGTAGCATTCAGGGTGGTGGAGCAGCGGGAAGTCTAGCTAACAGGCCTGGAAAAGGAAGCAAAGAAGAGGTGCGCCCGCAGCTTTGCTGGTGTATGATGAACAATGTCCTGTTCTTGGAATCAGTGTTCCAGTTGTTGGACAGAGAAGGAGTCTAAAAAATGTTTGTATTCAGTGAAAGAAGGTTGGAAAATGGAGATTTTTCACTTTGAACTGTATTTTATATTATCCTTATACATATGAGATGGAGTTTTGCGTCAGAGGTTTTGAGACCTTTTAGATATTATGAAACATATTATGAAGCTATATGACCATTGAGGTAGGGACCTCTCTGTTTTCTCTTTGTATTTCCATTGTCTAGTACAGTGCTTGGCTCAGAGTAGGGGCCAAGTGAACAAAACGTCTAAAATAAGACAGTGTAAGCCAGACTGGATTGTGCAAATTAGTTTTTACAGTCTGGTAAACTAAGCTTATTTCCTCCATTTTTATATTTCCCCCTATGCTCCATCCCTCTGTTCTGTCTTTTATGCTACAGAGTGCAAATATTTAGTGTACTTAATTTTTAATTGTTTAGGGTAGATAATTAGTTAATTACGGATTCCATAAGTAAATAATTCAAATTATTGTTTCACTGTCAATAAAATAAAATTTAAAGGAAAATGATTCAAAAGTGAAAATGTGTCTTACTAAACCAAAAAAAAAAAACAAAAAACAAATAAACCCATTACCATCGAGTCAATTCTGACTTACAGTGACCCTGTAGGACAGACTAGAATTGTCCCTTAAGGTTTCCAAGGAGCAGCTGGTGGATTTGAGCTGCCGACATTTCGCTTAGCAGCCGAGCTCTTAATCACTGTGCCACCAGCTATCCTATATCTTACTAGCTGTAGTTTTTAAATGCCTTGCCAAAGGAAATTTTAAAATACTAGGAGTTTATATTGAAACAAAAACAGCAGAGGAAGTTTGTCTAAACATAATACTCAAATGCATTTAATTTCTTAGACTAATATATTGAAGTGAACATTATGCAAAAGCTACCTCTCTCATCTTTACCTATCTTTCAGAATATTCTTCTAATAAAAGAGCAAAATCACAATTTAGAGTCCTTTCTTCTGAACTCTTCCAAACTCTGTCAGTAATATAGATGTAGAGTATCTTAGAACAGAGATTTCTGAGTGTTCACAGGCAAGTTTCCAATCAGTACCTAACAAAATTCCCCGGGACAAAATGGTGGCAGACTTCCAAGTCAGGATGACTTTAGTTGAGTTTAATAATTTGCAAACTGTCACAACTCTTGATGAGTCAAGATCATTGGACTTGGATTTTCTTCCTTAGATTTCCTCTACTCTCAAAGATCTGTCCTATCATTTAGATGTTGTTTTAATACCATAAATATTCATTGAGCATTGCCTGAGGGACTCCTCTATATTCTGAGAAAGGAGCAGTGGATAAGGCACAAAGCTCCTGATGTTATGGAACTTATATCCTGGTAGAGCTTATTATAACTTCAAACTATTTAAGACCTTGAGCTCTAGAGACAAACAGACTGAATTTGATTTCTTTTCCTTTAACTTTTACTAGTTGTATGACTTTGAGCAAGTCAGTTAACCTCACTAAGACTCATTTTCCTCATAGTAAAGTGGAATAAAAACAGTGCATGTCCCATAGGATTGCTCTGAGGATTAAGCATGGGGGGAGAGTAGGGATTGGGAAGATAGGAGAAGTTGAGAGAGAAGCATTCCACTAACTTTTCAAGGATCTTCGCTATGTGTGGATTTGAGCCAAGGTCAAGGGAGACCCTTTGTCAGGATGCAGAACCATTTTAGGCTATGAAGAAAGAAGCAGTAGAAAGAAAGAAAGAAAAAAAGAGTCAAAAGCATGACAGAGAGGAAAAGGATGATATCAAGGGCATAAGAGAAATGAGCGTTGAGCAGGAAACAGACAATGACTCTAAATGTCACAGGAAGAAGTTTCCAGTAGGGAACTGTAAGCGTGCTTATGTAACTGGCCAGGGAGAAGTATCATTTAAAACTGTTAATAGTTTTCCATCTTAAGAATTAAGAACTTTGAAGGATAATGGGTGATGTCTCTGCGACATTTGCTTTGCTGATTTATGTGGTATAGGCTTTTACCATGGAAATAATTTAAATACTCCTGTTGTCGTTGTTAGGTGCCGTCGAGTCGATTCCGACCATAACGACCCTATGTACAACGGAACGAAACACTGCCTGGTCCTGCACCATGCTCACAATCATTATGCTTGAGCCCATTGTTGCAGCCACTGTGTCAGTCCATCTTGTTGAGGGTCTTCCTCTTTTTCGCTGACCCTGTACTTTATCAAGCACGATGTCCTTCTCCAGGGACTAATCCCTTCTGATAACACGTTCAAACTATGCAAGACATAGTTTCATCATCCTTGCCTCTAAGGAGCATTCCATCTCTACTTCTTCCAAGACAGATTTGTTCTTTCTTTTGACAGTCCGTGGTATATTCAATATTATTCACCAATACCACAATTCAAAGGCATCAATTCTTCTTTGGTCTTCCTTATTCATTGTCTAGCTGTCACATGCATATGAGGGAATTGAAAACACCATGGCTTGGGTCAGGGGCACCTTAGTCTTCAAGGTGACACCTTTGCTTTTCAACACTTTAAAGTTTTGTTTATTCTAGTTCAGTCCATGCTCACATTGCTGCGTTGGTTGTAGATCCAAGTAAAATGAAATCCTTGACAATTTCAATCTTCTTCTCCGTTTATCATGATGTTGCTTATTGGTTCAGCTGTGAGGATTTTTGTTTTCTTTATGTTGAGGTGTAATCTATACTTAAGGCTGTAGCCTTTGATCTTCATCAGTAAGTGCTTCAAGTCCTCTTCACTTTCAGCAAGCAAGGTTGTGTCATCTGCATAACGCAGGTTGTTAACGAGTCTTCCTCCAATCCTGATGCCCTGTTCTTCTTCATATAGTCCAGCTTCTCAGATTATTTGCTTAGCATACAGATTGAATAGGTATAGTGAAAGGATACAACCCTTACACACACCTTTCCTGACTTTAAACCACACAGTATCCCCTATATTCTAGGAGTATATACTGATATACTCCTAGAAACAGTAGATCAGTGTTTTTTAAAGTTTGTTCCCAAGACCACTTGCATCAAATCACTTTGGACATGTTATCAGGGGGGACCAGTCCCTGGAAATGGACATCATGCTTGGTAAAGTAGAGGGTAAGCAAAAAAGAGGAAAACCCTCAATTGGATGGATTGACACAGTGGCTGCAACAATGGGCTCAAACAGAACAATTGTGAGGATGGTGCAGGACTGGGCAACTTTTTGTTCTGTGTTACATGGGGTCGCTGTTGAGTCAGAACCAACGCGATGGCACCTAACAACAACATTACATGTATTTAGTAGGGTAGTTTCTGGTTTATTTGCTATACATTTATAGCTTGCAAATAATGTGTGTGAATTGAGTTGTTGAAAAATTTTGAGATTTTTTTTTTTACTTAATAATTCTTCACTTTTGTGTAGTGCTTTGAATTTTCCAAAGTGCTTTCATGCCTATTATCTAGTACACTTTGATAGCTCAGCAGTGCAAAGATGTCTGTTATCTAATGTTTACAATTGTTATCAGTTTTGCTTTGTTGTGGCTTTTGGACTTAGGGGGAAATAATAAACGGTATATGTAAAATCCTCTACTTGTCAGCCAAGAAAGACTTTGTCGTCAAGCCTGCATGGGTGATAAAAGGAAGTTACTGTGAGTAAAAGCTTATCAGTACAAATTTACCTGATTTTCCATGGTAAGGGAAAATTTGGAATTTATGTGCACACATACACCTATGTGTGTGTATGTGTGCGAGGATTTTGAACCCATGGTTATAATTCACTATTTTTCATGGGCTCAAAACCCAAACATAAATTTCCTAGAAACCTCTAGGAAAAGCTTGTAGTAAGATTAAGAAACATGGCAACAACCACATTACATGTATTTAGGAGGGTAGTTTCTGGTTTATTTACTGTACATTTATAGGAATTAGTACACGCTTTGGGGCTGAAACGCGCTGATAGATCACCCTTAATTGGTGCTCCATTTCTTTTAAATCATTTATTTATTTTCATTAACATTCCCAGACACGTACTAGACACAAAAAGGTTATCTCAAAAATATTCTTTAGCAGAAGGGCTTGGTGACTCTTAATCAAAGAGGTCAATGCAAGTGTCATATTAAATACAGATTCTTGCTCTTTACCCGTGTCTTAGTCATCTAGTGCTGCTCTAACAGAAATACCACCAGTGGATGGCTTTAACAGACAGAAATTTATTCTCTCACAGTCTAGGAGGCTAGAAGTCTGAATTCAGTGTGCCAGCTCCCAGGGAATGCTTTCTCTCTCTGTTGGTTCTGGGGGAAGGTCCTTGTCATCAATCTTCCCCTAGTCTAGGAGCTTCTCAGCGCAGGGCCCCGGGTCCAAAAGATGTGCTCTGCTCCCAGTGCTTCTTTCTTGGTGGCATGAGGTCCCTCTCCTCTCTACTGGATTCCCTCTTTTTTATCTCAAGGTAGAACCTAATCCTGTAGATTGAGTCCTACCTCGTTAACATAACTGCCTCTAATCCTACCTTATTAACATCATAGAGGTTAGGATTTATAGCACATGGGATAATCATATCAGATCACAAAATGGTGGGCAACCACACAATACTGAAAATCGTGGCCTAGCCAAGTTGACGCTCATTTTGGGAGGGCACAATTCAATCCATAACAACCGATATAGAAACTTCAAGTGCTCTTGAAATAGTCTCCATAAGCATCATTTACCTAAATGCAGAGGGTATTTGAAATACCACATGCTTTTCTCAAATAAACACAGCGAAAAGCTGTCCTACAATTAGAAAGGAGTACAGCAATGGAGAGTGCAGGCTGCGGAGTAGAGCAGGCCTGGGTTTAAAAACCACTGCTCGGGAGCTGCACAGTCTATGATTCAGTCTCTTCCAGTGATGTGCTGGTCTGTTATACCAGCTCCCAAGAGCTGATTGTTAAACATGGAAGAAATCATCAAATCAGGGCTCTACCCTCCCCCCCACAAACTAGTTTACCAACACACCGCTGCCTATTAGATAGAATTCAGAATAAAATAAGTTTCTTTATGTAAAGAAGTTGCATAGTGCCCCCATACAGAAAGTACTCAATAAATGCTAGCTGCTGTTATTCTTTATAATTATAATTATTTTAATTATATAATACATATTTGTGTATATTTACATTATGTATAAGTAATGTATAATATATTCATTGTACTATTAATTATAATTATTAATATATAATTATATTGGGGAGCCCTGGTGGTGCAGTGGTTAAAGCACTCGGCTGCCAACCAAAAGGTTGGTGATACGAACCCACCAGCCTCTCAGCAGGAGAAAGATGTGGCGGTCTGCTTCTCTAAAGATTTGCAGCCTTGGAAACCCTATGGGGCAGCTCTACTCTGTGCTATAGGGTCACTATGAGTCGGGACCTACTGGACAGCAGTGGGTTTAGTTTGGTATTAGAAATAAACGCAGTCATCTCTGGATTGTTTATTTATCAAATTAATAAATCGTCTAGATTCTATGTTTTTTCTTTTGCCCCAATTATACATTTTCACTATCAGCACCCTAGGGAATATGCACAGACACAGAAAAAAGAAGCAAAAACCTAATCAATTTTTTGGGATGCTTATTAGCATCTTAATCCTCACAAAATATTTATTGACAAAAAGGGAAAGAAGGGATGAAAGAAGGAGATTATGTCTAAATTCAAAATGTTAACTCTACTCTTTGTTTTCCTTGTGACAGCTCATTGAGATTTCATTATAAAATAGCAAATGAACCTTTCTGAATATTCAGTAGAAAAATCTGACAATACTGGATTTCTGTAATAAATAATAGAATTCCTGACCCAAATTATCTTAAGTAAGAAGGAATTACTGGTTCTTGTAAATTCCAGAGGTAAAAACCCAGGAATCGGTCTGGTTTCAAGCACAGTTTGAAGTAGGTAGGGCTTCTACTAGGTCAGGAATACTCACTCTCTATGCCTTCTATGGTGTTAGCCTCATTTCCTGTCCCCACTGGCAACCCCAGCAACTGCAAACTCTGCCTTTAAATTGTAGATCCTTCCAGAATCATGTCTACCAGGAAAGAAGTGCCTTTCTCATAGATCTTGAAAAATTCCCCAAGTTCACCCCGATTGAACTGGCTTGGGTCACATGCCTGATCCCTGTTTGGGAGCCCTACCAGACCATATCTAATGGGGTAGATATCATTTACTTCCCCTAAAATTGAGGTTGTTATTACACAAAGAAGATGGAATGGATGTTGGGCAACCAAAAAACAATTGTCCACTCTAAACCATCCCCGCGCTAGTTGAATAGATATTGGTGACAACTTATATATACACGCAGAACACAGGCACACTGCTTTCTCTTTGAACAAAGTTCTGATGATAACCTTCTCAGGCTGGTTTCAGCCCTGGGCATTCCTAATGTGATTAAAAACCTTAGTCATAAAAAAGCCTAGATAGAGACAGTATCTCTACAAGGGACAGATTTTGAGAAACCCAGGTAAAAGAGTGTTTAACAGCAATACCAGCAAATTTTATTTTTTTGTATAAAACCCTCTGCCAGGAAGATTTCAAATTGAAAGTGCAGATAATAGGTGAATATTCCTGGCCTGCTCTTGCTGCCTTCCTTGTGAAGCAAGAACCCTAGCTCCACAGTACAAATGACTTTAGAAATTTTAGAAGTGGTAACACGGTGAAAATTGAGAGAGGTAAAAAACTGTATGTTCTGTAATGGAAACAAACCTGTTGGCATTTAGAAATTCCACAGAGTGTTTGGCTGTCAATTTGTTTTAGAATTTCATTCCAGGAAAGTAAGTTTTAACTCTGATGTTATGGAAAATCTTAAATATTTACCCGAGGGGAAAAAAAGGCACAAAACTCTCTACCCCAGAGTATCAACCACTGACAGGTTACATAATTTTACCTAACGTAATGTATGAAGCTCTATGCATCATGGTCTCTGCTGGGAAGTTGATGCTCCTGTTTTTCTTGGCTGTAAGTTCCTGCAGCTTGAGCCCGATGTCATCCTGATTCCTATCCCTCCTGTTGAAGCCACAGGCTATAATGCATGAGTCACAGGGGTTAAAATGTAGCCTTTTCTGGTTTCTGTTGTATGCATAAGGAGCCTTGATGGCACAGTGGTTAAGCACTTGGCTGCTAACCAAAAGGTCAGTGGTTCAAACTCACTAGCTACTCTGAGGGAGAAAGATGGCAGTCTTCATCTGTAAAGATTACAGCCTGGGAAACCCTATGGGGCAGTTCTACTCTGTGCTATAGGGTCGTTAGGAGTCCTTGACTCAAAGGCAATGGGTTTGGTTTTTTATCAAATGCATATTCTGTAATAGTTTTGGAGTGGCCTTCCTTTATTCATATCCTAGCCTGGTGTGGCCTAACCAAATGTCAGAAAAACTGGGACCTCTGGTATCTTCTCTTCTGGTAATGTATACTGAGAGCCCAATAGCGCTTGTGGAGTCCCTGTACGGTGCAAATGGTTAATGTGCTCAGCTGCTAACCAAAATGTTGGCGGTTTGAGTCCACCTGGTGATCTACTCCCGAAAGTCCTGGCAATCTGCTTCCAAAAAAATCAGCTATTGAACACCCCATACAGCACAGTTCTACTCGACACACATGGGGTTACCACAAAGTTAAAATCAACTGGACGACAACTAGTTTTTTATAGTGCTTGTTAGTATGGAGTTATTTAAGTAAACCTTTTTCTGCCCCCTGGGGGACTTTCTTATGGTTTTACTCATCATGATGTTCGCTTTTATCTTGGCCATTAAATATGATATACTGAATAATCTTGTGACAGTGCCAAGGAAATCCAAAATATAAGTAGAGTGTTTATTTTACCAAAAAGAGGCACATCTGTAAACATTTTGCAGGGTCCGTTTATTTCCCAAAGGTTTTGAGATTGGATGAATGTTGGCACTCTGGGTGGCCCTGAGAAAATATCTTGGGTCTTTTGTACTGAAACTAGAAACTGTATACCAATCCAGAGTGTATACACAGTATCATATAGCATTCATTTTGAAATATACAGAAATGTTAATGAGGTGATGTTGTGAAATCACCGTCTACTAAAAACTAAAAAATGTGTGTCCAGCCTCAGAGAGTGTGTATAATTACCAATTTCTTTCCTCCTATAAAGGAATGATACCCAGAGATTTCTGGATCTTAGAAAGAAAGGAATTCCCATTACTTGCAGACATCTCATTAAGGCTGTGCAACTGTGGCACCAAAGGAAAAACACTACTTAGAAATAAAGAAACATTAGAATGAGACATTGCCAGAAAATAAATGAGAGTGGTCACGATTGCTAAGCTCTACAAGTCATGTAAACATATCTGGCATCTGTCCCTTTTTTCTTTCCTGGGACCTTTTAAATGAAAGGTTAGTAATTCATTCTTAATCACTCAGAAGCTGTTAGGTACCCTGTGGCTTGTAGCCACCAGAATTAATTGTAAGTGCCTCTGCAGGTCTGTAACACAGGGTCAACCTGATCTTGATGGACTCTGAACACAACTGGCAGCTTAGGGTAATTAGCTCTGGATCCTCTCTCCTTGCCCCGAAGTGCTTCTAATTCTCAGTGGATTCCTGAAGTCACAGTTTGCTTTTCTCCAGAGAAAATAGAAGAAGCTCTCTGAAACAGAGACATTTTAGAGGAAACTCAATTTTTGGAAGAGGAAATATGGGGTAGGGCTTTGAACGGGTTTGTTCCAGTTTGAACCCCTGCTGAAAATTTGCATTTCTAACAAGTTCCCAGGCAAATCTAATGCTGCTAGTTAGGGACCAATTCTGAGAACCACTAGTAGAGCAGTGGTTCTTAAAATTTAGTATACATAACAATCACCTGGGAGTCTCGTTAAACTGTAGATTCTGATTCAGTATATCTGGGGTGGAAATGCAAATTCTCAGCAGGGGCTGGAACCGGAATGAACCAGTGCAAAGCCCTGGTATGGGGAAGATGTGAGTTGAGCCTAAGGTGCTCATGTGAGGGTGTTTCCCTTGAAGCAGGGAAAGAAGCTGAAGAGTGACTCTTTCTGGTGTTCAAAAATCCATCCTGATGTCCTATAAAGGCTCTTCAAAGTGAGATTCAAGGAGTGGCAATATCAGCATCACCTGGGAGCTTATTAGAAATGCAGAACTTTGGCCATTCCGGACCTCCTTAATCAGAATTTGCTTTTGAACAAGAGCCCCAGGTGATTTGTATTCCCATTAAAGTTTGAGAAGAACTGATATAATGCGTGCTTGTGATACTTAATCCACTCAGAAAGCTTATCTTTCTGTCTAAAAGGTATTTCGATTCCTGATAGGATTGCCAAGGAAGCAGGAGCAAAGTTCTGCCTTGGCAGTGTCTGCTCTGAAGGTAGGGCCCATGCCCCCCAGGTCTTTGTATTCTCAGCACTGTTTCAGTGTCTGACACATTGTAGTGGATGGACAGATGGATAAATGGATGGACAGATAGATGGTCAAATAGAAAGCATTGTATCCAGAAGAGACCTTAAAAGAAGTGACTATAAATGGTAATTAAAACCAGAATTTGGTTTTTGTTATTGTTATTGTCGGTTGCCATCAAGTCGACTCCAGCTCGTGGTGATCTCATGTATGAGAGAACAAAATGGTACCTAGTCCTGCGCCATCTTCATGATCATGGGTATGATTGAGTCCATTGTTGTGGCTATTGTGTTAATCCATCTCATTCAGGGTTTCTCATTTTTGTTGACCCTCTGCTTTACCAAACATGATGTCATTTGTGGTGGTTGGTCTTTTCCTGATGACGTTCCCAAAGTAAGGGAAAACCCTATGGATCATAATAGAATATTGCCCGGTTTTGGTTAAAAAAGGCTTGCTTAATATTGTGATCACAATGCAATATAACACGTCAAGCTAATAAAGTCTCATTTTAGGAATAGATCGGATCGTTGTAGGAGCCAGGTGCAGGGTGTGGAGGCATGTCTGCCAGCAGAGAAAAGCATCTTCCCTTCCCTAATCTCATCTGACACTCTGCATTTGTGCCCGCTATTGCTATGTTCCTTTTTTCTGGCTGTATCCTGTCTGCCCAGCTAGAACATGGGCCCCTTAAGAGGCAGGGACCTTGCCTTAAGCATTGACTACCCTACACTTGACACATGTCCACTGGCCATAATGGTGCTCATGCCATGTCTGCCAATTAATAGGCAGAAACTTTGGTGCTTCTAGGGGCCAGGAATGATTTCATTAGAAAAGCAGTCTGGGTATAATGCAGATGTAAACCCACTGTAGCCACTCTGGGAAAGGGTAGCCTCTACAGAACCCCATTCACATGGTGACATGGGGACCAGTGGTGCCAGATCTTCTGCTTTTTCCAAAAGAAGCGAAAAATCTGAATATTGTGTGAAATCCCTCATTCTAAAATATTGACAACCCATTTAATTTAAAAAACACAAAACTATGCAAGCCATACAAAATCCATTAGAAAACCTTTGGGCTTCTGGGCTAGACTTATGGAGCTATTTGAATTGTCTGAAAGAGCCCAGATACTTGAATGCCAGGTATGACTGCTTAAAAAGACCAGTTATGCCTGCCAGCATCAGGGGGTGCAGCATGTCATTCGCATAAATCAGACCTACATTCTCAGTGGCTCTTGCAGGAAGTCATAAGTGATGGAAGGAGTTCAGAGATGTCCATTTGGCTGGGCAATTACCATAGGGAATGTCAGTACAAATAGAGGAGACTGCTGACATTGAGCTAGCTCAGTGAACTGACGAAGTAGATCAGAGAGAGGTCTTAATATATTTTGAGTAAGTTCTTCTTTTTTCTGAAATGATCCCTGTAATTACCTCTGTTGGATCTCTGCTGGAGCTATAAGTCTATGCAGCATCTTAAAAAGGAAGCAAATGTCAAAAACAGACAAATTCCAGCCAAGTGATGGGAAATTTCAATTCAGGATAATAGCCTTAATAGCATTTGTACAATGATTATTAAAATATATTCTTTCCTATAAATGCCCTTAACTCTGATAGGGACATGACTCTAATCAGAGAGTTTCTCAGATCAGATTATGTCAAGATACAAGCGAGGGATTATGTACTACCTGATTAATGGAGGAAAGAAATCCAGAACATTTTCTTTTATGGTTAAAATTATGAAGGAAATGGATAGTTAGTCATATTTTTTATTGAGCATCTACAAATATTAAGTCTAATTGAGAAATGATTGCTGACATTGTCACTGCCTTTGAAATTTTGCATGTTTATTTTCGAAGGACCAAACCAAAAACTAAACCCATTGCCACTGAGTCGATTCCGACTCATAGTGACTTAATAGGACAGCATAGAACTGCCTCACAGGGTTTCCAAGGAGTGGCTGGTGGATTCAAAATGCAAACCTTTTGGTTAGCAGCCGAGGTCATAACCATTGCACCACCAGAGCTCCCTTTTGGAGGACAGTGGGTCATAAATCCACTACTATAAGAAAAAAGCCACAGGAAAGGTGTACCCCAAGTAAAGTGGTCATGGAGTGGCTGCTGTTGGGGGATCACATATACTTGCCTCTGCTCCCAATTGTGAGGTGGCAGGGGTACTTTCTGAGACTACCTGGTGTTCAAGTGAAATCAGGGAGGCCAGTTTATATGGCTCCTTGGGGGTGGGGTGCTGGGTCAGCACTAGGCTGATCCAACAGGACTGAGGAAACCTCAGGAACAGACCACCCAGGTATCCTAGAAGATGCTAAGAGTTACACCATAGAAAACTTACCTAAGTGAGAACTCCTGTAGATCCTATAGAACTGCATCAAACCTTGCTGGAACAAAGCAAGAAGAAATGTTTTCCCTTAGGTACCATCCAAACCAAGCCCTAGTTAAGACCTGGAATGAGATTCATATGGATTTCTTCTGCTCTAGCTCACCCCAGCCCAACCCTTCAATGGCCTCAGGAACTTGAGGAGTCTCAAATCATTTGAAGGCATTTCCTTAGGGAGGCTGGACTAATTTATAGTTTATTATTGAACACTTTATATTTGAAATGATAGGTCTGGACAATTGGATTTTTTTTTAATGACATCCATCCATCTATCCATCCATTCAACATACATTTTGTGAGTGCCTACAATGTGCCAGGCACTGTGCTACGTGACCAGGGGTGGGGGAAAAAAACAGTTGCCACTGAGTATGATTCCAACTCATGGCAACCCCATGTGTGTCAGAGTAGAACTGTGCTCCACCGTGGTTTCAATGGCTGATTTTTCAGAAGTAGATCACCAGGCCTTTCCTCCAAGGTGCCTCTGGTGGACTTGAATTGCCAAACTTTCAGTTAGTAACCAAGTGCTTTAACCATTTGCACTACTCAAGAACTCCATGCTAGGTGACAGGGATAGAAAAAGTAAGTCAGACACACACAGTTCCTGCCCTTACAGAGCTGACAGTCCAGTGGAGGAGACGGATATTAAATACTTCCACAAATGATACATAATTACAATCTGGATAAATGCTATGTATTAACATCTCTTTTGCACCTCTTTTTCACATCCTCTCAGCCCCACCTCTTATCCAGCCAATGCTGTGGCACCTATTTCCACACTGCTTTGACCAGCCTCACAGAGGTGTAATGTGATAGTGCCTCTCCTCAGCCCGTTGGCTACGTCTTTGCTTTCTGCCCTGGGTCTGCTCCTGAGGTCTGGGAACCTGTTCAGAACTCACAATTATCTAACCCGGAAGTTGGATAATTAATGCTCATGGGGCCACCTTGAATCAATGGGAGACTAAGGCTGATAAATTAATGCCTCCCCTGAGTGGCATTCTGTAGAGCCTCCAGAAAGGAACATGGCCCTGCTGACACCTTGATCTTAGCTCAATGAGAACTGTGTGTCAGACTTCTGACCTGCAGAACTGAAAGAGAATAATTATGTGGAGTTTTAAGCCACTAAGGATAGGATAGTTTGTTACAGTTTTCTGTTGATGAAAATTTTTATTTCCCCAAAACCCTCAGTCACAATGAGCATACCTAGAGCCCAGATCTTGGTTTCCAATACCTTGCTTCAATAAAAGGAACCAGGGCTCCTTGGAGAAGTGGCTGATTCTAGGACTGTGCAAAAAATATACAAAATGAGCCTGGAGCATCCTGTCCAGCCAGAAAGTAAAGAAGTGCTAAAAAAAAAAAAAAAAAAAAAAAAAGAAAAGAAAAACAAACCACAATGGTGAAAATATGTCAAAGGGACACAGAGCCAACTGAAAGCACCCTCCATGGCCAAAGCGAGAACAATTTAAGCAACAAAACAAATCAGTATTTGGATTATAATCTAAAGTATAAAATAAATATCCATAAGTCATATTTATACAAGTAAATGATTGAATAAATAAATAAGGGAGAAGAGACAAATCTCCCCTGCAGAAAATGCCATATAGTTTATGAGATACTTGGGCCTCAAGGAGGGGGAGCATAACCGCATTCCTTAAGTGGAGGCTGTGCATAGTGACTTCCTTCCAAAGAGTACAATATAGAAAGGGGGTGGGGAAGAGAGGGAGGAAAGAATAACTTCACAGTAGAGAAACTTGATAAACATTACCTCATACCTCAGCCAGGTGATCAAGGTCAGCATCAAAAGTGATTTAAGTTCATGTTGATTGTATGTAATCCTGATGGGATGTGATGAGAACGGCACTTCACCTCTGTGGTCTTCACCAGCCTCACAGTCAAATAACCCATAACCCCAGTCTAATCATTAGAAAAACATCAGACAAATTTAAATAGAGAGGCATTCTGCAGAATATCTGACTACCGTATTTTACGCAAATAACACGCACCTTCTACATTTGTTTGCCAACCATACCCTCCCTCCACAAGTTATTTTTGTAAGTGTCGCTACGCCAATTTTTTTTTTTTTACATGTTGCTGTATAAATATATTAGCATAGCATGCTTACGAAAATACCTCACGGGGGAGGGAGCAGTTGGCAAACAAATGTAGAAGGCGTGCATTATTTCTGTGAAAATACAGTAGTACTTCTCAAAACTGTCAAGGTCATCAAAAACAAAGAACATCTGAGAAAAGCGGAGCCTAAGAAGACGTGACAACTAAACGTAATATGGGATCCTATTGGATATGGGAACAGAAAAAAAGAATATTAAGTTAAAAAAATAAAATAAAATCTGAATAACGCATGGACTTCAGTTAATAATGATGTATCAATATTGGTTCATTAATTATAACAAATACATCATTCCAATGTAAGATTTTAATAATAAAGGAAACTGTATGTGGGGCATATGGGAACTCTCTGCATTAACTTTGTAGTTTTTTTTTTTTTTTTGTAGGCTATTTCTTTTCTTTTCTTTACTTCAGGTGAAGGCTTACAGAACAAATAGTTTCTCATGAAACAGAAGTACACATGTTGTTTTATAACTTTGGTTAACAACCCCACTACATATCAACCGTCTAACTTCTCAACCTCTTTTTTTTTGGTGAAAATACAGATAGCCAAAGATACACCATTTCAAAAATTTCTACATGCACAGTTCAGTGACATTGACTATGCTCTTCCAGTTGTGCTGTTATTCTCACTTAAGATGAAGGCTTACAGAACAAAATAGTTTCTCATTTAACAGTTACTACAAATGTTGCCCTATGACAATGC
>NW_004443946.1:3206196-3234179 GCF_000243295.1 Trichechus manatus latirostris
TAGTGTGAGTCCTCCAACTTTGTTCTTCTTCTTCAGTAGTGCTTTACTTATTCGGGGCTTCTTCCCTTTGCATATAAAGTTAATGATTAGTTTTTCCATCTCTTTGAAGAATGTTGTTGGTATTTGGATCGGGATTGCATTGTATTTGTAAACCTTTGTAGTTTTTCTGTAAATCTAAAATTGTTCTGAAAAACAAAGTTTATTATGAATATAGCACTCTGACCTGCACTACAAAATGCTAACACTAATAGTCTGCATACTGTGGACCCTTCTCTCCAGTGCAATATTTCTCAAATAGCTTTCTTGGTTAAAGGCAGTGATGTGAAAACTTAGTCATTATTTTACTCAAGTTCTACTAGATGGCTGTCTTCTGGCAAAAGCGTACTCCCTTGACTTTTTAACTTGGTGTATGTTCTTCAGGTACACTTTAAGGAGCGTTTAACCTCCAAGGAAGAGTTCTACAGACTATGTTTATGTAAATAGTGTGATAAATTTAACAGTCCCAAGGGAGAGAAATTAATCCACCTCATAAATATAGAACTCAGTTCCTTCCAAATTTAAACCAAATTTTATTTTTAGCTATTATTCATGCAACAAATACATGTTGACTACCTACTATGTGCCAGGCAATATTTAAACCATATGGCTTTGGTTTGGGCCATGTAGTAATTGTCTTTAGAACAAACTCCAAGTATTTATAAACATTTGGAAGTTCCTGGGTGGCACAAATGGTTAACATGCTAGGCTACTAACTGAAAGGTTGGGGGCTCAAGTCCACCCAGAGACACCTCAGAAGAAAGGGATGGTGATCTGTTTCCAAAAACACCAGCCACTGAAAACCCTACGGAGCACAGTTCTACTCTGACAAACATGAGATTGCCATGAGTTGGAGTTGACTCAAAGGTAACTGGTTTAGTTTTTGGTTTATAAATGTATAGTTTTAATTAGATGCTGGTATGGTCTGTTCCTGGTTAACAAGGCAGCAGATAAATAGTAGTGATATGTTTAAGAAAAGATAATACTATTGCATTTGCTGTTAACTTAATTATAGGTTGAGCTCAGTGTACTTCCTATATAAGTTTCAAAATTCTTTAGATGATTTGTCCAAAGGTTGGAACTGAGATATCCAAAGACACTTGATGATCACCTGCCTTCTGTTGTAGTTATTATTCAGCTACTCATAAGCTCCTTCAAAGCAAGGGCTAAATATTATTCATATGTGTATCTCTCAGATAATACCACAGGACCCTGCATATAGAAGATGTTCGACATATTTTGGGGAATGAATTAAAGTTTGCCTCTACTGCCCCCATGACTTAGCAGGAGACTTGACAGGAAAGCAGAGCATACTCAGAATATACCATGTTGATCACCACTTCCTCCCTATCCACACACATCAATGGTAAAACTTACCTTAACAGCTTTATGTACTTAATTTTAATGTACTGTCTTGGTTATCTAGTGCTGCTATAACAGAAATACCACAAGTGGATGGCTTTAACGAACAGAAATTTATTCTCTCACAGTCTAGAAGGTGAGAAATCTGAATTCAGGGTGCTAGCTCCAGGGAAAGGCTTTCTCTCTCTCAGCTCTGGAGGAAGATCCTTGTCATCAATCTTCCCTGGCCAAGGAGCTTCTTGGCGCAGGGACCCCAAGTCCAAAGGATGTGCTATTCTCCTGGCTCTTGTTTCTTAGTGGCATGAGGTCCCCTTGTCTCTCTGCCTTCTTCTCTCTTATATATCTCAAAAGAGATTACTTAAAACACAATCTAATCTTTTAGATTGAGTCCTGCCTCATTAACATAACTGCCGCTAATCCCACCTCATTAACATCATAAAGGTAGAATTTATAACACATAGGAAAATCACATCAGATGACAAAATGGTAGACAATCACACAGTACTGGGAATCATGGCCTAGCTAAATTGATACACATTTTAGGGAGATACAATTCAATCCATAACATGTACTATATTCATTTTTCATATCAATCACTGAATAATTAGAAGGTATTTATTTTTCATAACAAGTGTCAAAACATTTTATAGTACCAGTTTACATTGCACAGTTTTACATCAGGAGTAGGTGAGAGCCTTAATGATCAGTCAAACCTTAAGCGCTGAAATCAGCTCTGTGGTGACATTTGCTTAATTGCTTTACAAGACCAAGGCTCAGCCAAGCTTGTCTTTCTCAGTAACTCTTATTTTTGTTTCTATTATACATTTAGTCTAAGTCCTTGGGTGGGGGATACTGGGAAACATTAGAAAAGGCTTTTATTCCAAAGCAGGTTTAGTCCATAATTAAGTTCAAACTTCCCAAATTCAAATTCCTTTCTAGTTCGTATAGGGTTTCTGTGAGTCAGAATCGACTCGAAGGCAACGGGTGATACATCTTATATGCAACATGTTGTCGTTGTTAGGTGCCATCGAGTCTGTTTCAACTCATAGCGACCCCACGTACAACAGAATGAAACACTGCCTGGTCCTGCACCATCCTCACAATCGTTGCTATGTTTGAGCCCATTGTTGCTGCCACTGTGTCAAACCATCTTGTTGAGGGTCTTCCTCTTTTTTGCTGACCCTCTAACTTACCAAGCATCAAGTCTGTTTCCAGGGACTGGTCCCTCCTGATAACATGTCCAAAGTTTGTGAGACAAAATGTCGCCATCTTGGCTTCTAGTGAGCACTCTGGCTGTACTTATTCCAAGACAGATTTGTTCGTTCTTCTGACAGTCCATGATATCTTCAATATTCTTCACCAACACCATACGTCAGATGCGTCAATTCCTCTTCGGTCTTCCTTATTCATTGTCCAGATTTCGCATGCGTTCAAGGTGATTGAAAACACCATGGTTTGTGTCAGGCACACGTTAGTCCTCAAAGTGACATATTTGCTTTTCAACACTTTAAAGAGGTCTTTTGCAGCCGATTTGCCCAATGCAATATGTCATTTGATTTCTTGACTGCTGCTTCCATGGGCATTGATTATGGATCCAAGTAAAATGAAATCCTTGACAACATCAATCTTTTTTCCATTTATGATGATGTTGCTTATTGGTCCATTTGTGAGGATTTTTGTTTTCTTTATGTTGAGGTGCAATCCATACTGAAGGCTGTAGTCTTTGATCTTCATCAGTAAGTGCTTCAAGTCCTCTTTGCTTTCAGCAAGCAAGGTTGTGTCATCTGCATATCATGAGTTGTTAATGAGTCTTCTTCCAATCCTGATGCCTCGTTCTTCTTCATATATTTATCACTGGAGTGTGAGTTGCCACCTAGTTCTGTCCTGCACTGCCCTTGTCTTGTTTTCTCCAACATTGACAACTTCATCTGAAGCATCTATACAAGTGACTCCCAAATCCAGATCTAAATATCTGACCTTATTCTAAACCCTAGATGCTTGGATTTCCAGACTCTCACATTTTGCTTTTTGCATTATTTTTTCCTTGGCACTTAGCATGATGCCTTGCATGTTATAAGAATGTAGTAATGAACAAATTAACTGAATATATAATATAGAAAACCAAGGCTGACTCTCTTAGCCATTTTAAATAGGAACCCTTGAAAAATGTCATAATTCCATACCTTTTTCATCAAAATACACTAGACATAATTTAACCATTTTTATTTACTTAGAGGGCATCATTATGGATATCTTTTACTATAACGAACAGTAACAGAGAAGCCCTTAGGTATTATTAGCTGTTTGAGAAAATGTGCCCTTCCTCTAAGTCTGTTCTTCTGTCTGCTTGTCATATTCCTCACTATTGGGCTGTCAGCTTTCATTTCTTTTTATTGTCTGTATTTGTGCTTATAGCATCAGCCCCCACCCTTTGCCCCCTGTTGCACCCCTTCTTGCCAAATTTGATGACTTTAACTGCTATGAGTTAGAAATCTAATAGCTAAGTTTTTAGACACTTCTAAAACAAAAATAAATAAGCTCTAAGCAAGACCCGGAGGAGTTATTTTATGAGTATAGTGTGTGGATTTGCTTAAGTTAGTTCTATCCACCCTGAAGTGTTTGAAGTTGCTGGATAAGAGAAAGTTGCATATAAACATGACATGGCAAATAGTACTTCATTTGGTTCGGTACCTCCTCTCTGACCCTAGAGCCAATACCAGCTCTCACTCAGAAAACAAATAACATCAATAAATTCAGCAAGAAAATATGATTTGTTCCCTGCATCTCTTTCTTTAAAGGTCATGATTTGTGCCCTCTTCTGCAGGACTTCAACAAGCATCTTTTTCAGTGTTTCTCCAAGTGTAGTCCTTGAACCAACTGCATCAGAAACACTCAGATGGCATATTAACACGCAGATTCTTGGGCCCTGCTCTTGCCCAATCCAATTAGAAGTCTTGGTGATGTGTTCCAGGTATTTTCTATCTTTCTTCCTTTTTTTTTAAACAAGATCTCCGGGTGATTCTCAGGCATGCTAGAGCTTAAATCCGCTGAGCTATTGTCTCCTCTGGCACGTCACCGTTCTCCTCCACCAACCTTCCTCCTAGCTCTGTTCCAAACACTTTACCTTCAATCTTCTGCTCTCTAGACCCTCAAAGGAGCCCTGGTGGCACAGCGGTTAAGAGCACAGCTGCTAACCAAAAGGTCCGCAGTTTGAACCCACCAGTCGCTCCTTGGAAACTCTATGGGGCACTTCTACTCTGTCCTATAGGGTCCTATGAGTCAGAATAGACTCAAAGGTAACGGGTTTGTTTTTTTGTTTTTTCAGGAGCCTCCAAATTCAGAGCCTTCAAGTACCTTCCTTTGAACATTTTCTGTCTCCTTCATTAATCTTCCTTTAATCAAGAACAAATAAGTTAACCATTTTCTTTCTGCACATATATTTCCTGCAATCTACTTAACCGCTTTCCTGAGCCTGGGTTACACAAAGTTAGGGAAGACTTTTTCTGGAGGTTGTTAAGAAGTAGTTCTAAGCACATTCATATTCATAGGTAGAAGAATGAACTAGATGACGTATGAAGCTTTTTGCAGCCTTATCTGGAGTCTATACATTGTAAATAGTAACTTAATTTATTAACTTTCCATCCTCTTGCCTCGATGACATTGCTGTTAGCCTTTTGTCTCTATATTTTGAAGTTCTTCTGTCCTGGGATGCTGGGATTGTGTTTTATAATTCTTTTATATCTCTCATTATAGTAGACACTAGCAATCTGCAATGCATTTTATAAACAGGGAATGAATTCATATTGATCTATATTTTGCACCATTATTTTCTATATCACAGTCTAGATGTGAGACTGTAGAAACTCACCTAATACAATTGAAATTAACATCACCCAACACAAAACTAAGTTTAATTTTGTACTTAATTGTTCTCTGACAAGAAACTCTTAAAATAAAAGCCTTCATATCGGTGTCCTTTATGTTTATATGGAGAATTACTCCTTGAATGGAGTAGTAGTAGCAGACAAGTAGTCACATTTGTATAAACAGACAGCAGCATATCAGAGACAGCGTGGAGATGGTTTCAGTCCTGACAGGGCTTGGCACAATGGCCAAGTGGGCAGATGATCCCTGATAACCTCCCGTCCCCTGCCATTTGTCCCTGCTTGCTTTAGGCATCCAGAGGCATCCAAAAGTGCCCTTCCCACACCTTCCCTTGACCTGTCCCCCCGTGGATTTCCCAAATTCTAAAATTGCTCTTGATTCCTCCTTAACAAAAGCTTCCAATTCACTATCTTGCTATTAAACAACAACAACAAAACAAACTCATTGCCATTGTGTCTATTCCAACTCATGGCGACCCCATGTGTTACAGAGTAGAACTGCTTCATAGGGTTTCCTTGGCTGTAAATCTTTATGGAAGCAGATTACCAGAACTTTCTTCCATGGCACTACTATGTTCAAACCACCAACCTTTATTTATTTATTTTATATTTTTCCTTTTTTTTATTGTTGTAGTTTAAATGAAGTTTACATTTCAAGTTAGCCTCTCGTACAAAATTTTATGCATACATTATTATGTGACCCTAATTGCTCACCCCATACTGTAACAGCACACTCCTACTTTCCACCCCTGATTCCTCACATCCATTCAACCAGCTCCTAAACCTCTCTGCCTTCCCATCTCACCGCCAGACAGAAGCTGCCCCTTTGGTCTCTTGTATCTACTTGAGCTAAGAGACACACTCCTCACGAGTATCACTTTATGTCCCACAGTCCAGTCCAATCCCTGTCTGAACAGTTGGCCTTGGAAATTGTTTTAGTTCTGGGCTGATAGAAAATCCAGGGTCCATGCTTTCCAGGGTTCTTCCAGTCTCAGTCAGACCATTAAGTCTGGTCTTCTTACTAGAATTTGAGTTCTGCATCCTGTCTCTTCCTGTTCCATCCGGGACTCTGTGTTGTGTTCCCTGTCAGGGTGGTCGTTGGTTGTCAGGGCGGTCATTGGTGGCAGCTGGGCACCATCTAGTTCTTCTGGTCTCAGGCTGATGAAGTCTCTGGTTTATGTGGCCCTTTCTGTCTCTTGGGCTGATACTTTCCTTGTGTCTTTGGTGTTCTTTATTCTCCTTTACACCAGGTGGTTGGGACCAATTGATGCATCTTAGATGGCCCCTTGCAAGCTTTTAAGACCCCAGATGCCACTTACCAAAGTAGGACGCAAAACATTTTCTTAATAAGCTTTGTTATGCCAATTGACCTAGATGTCCCCTGAAAGCATGGTCCCCAGACCCCTACCCCTGCTACTCTGTCTCTCAAAGTGTTTGATTGTATTCAGGAAACATCTTAGCTTTGGTTTAGTCCAGTTGTGCTGACTTCCCCTGCAGTGTGTGCTGTCCTTCCCTTCACCTAGGATCATTCTTATCTACTATCTAGTTAGTAAATAACCCTCACCCTTCCTCCCCACCCCTGTAACCATCAAAGAATGTTTTCTTCTGTGTTTAAACCTTTTCTTGAGTTCTTATAATAGTGGTCTTATACAGTATTTGTCCTTCTGTGACTGACTAAATTCACTCAGCATAATCAAGTTCCAGCTTCCTCCATATTATATGATGTTTCACGGCTTCATCATTGTTCTTTATCATTGTGTAAGTATTACATTGTGTGGATATACCATAATTTGTTTATCCATTCATCCATTGATGGGCATCTAGGTTGTTTCCAACTTTTTGCTATTGTGAACAGTACTGCAATGGACATGGGTGTGCATATATCTATTCATGTGACAGCTCTTATTTCTCTAGGATATATTCCAAGGAGCAGGATAGCTGGATCGTATGGTACTTCTATTTCTAGCTTTTTAAAGAAGCACCAAATCAATTTCCAAAGTGCTTCTACCATTTTACATTCCCACCAACAGTGTATAAGTGTTCCAGTCTCTCCACAACGTCTCCAGCATTTATTATTTTGTGTTTTTTGATTAGTGCTAGCCTTGTTGGGGTGAGATGATATCTCATTGGAGTTTTGATCTGCACTTCTCTAATGGCTAATGATCATGAGCATTTCTTCATGTGTCTGTTAGCCGCCTGAATATCTTCTTTGGCAGAATGCCTGTTCATGTTCTTTGCCCATTTTTTAATTGGGTTATTTGTCTTTTTGTAGTTGAGATTTTATAGTATCTTGTAGATTTTAGAGGTTAGACAATGATCAGATTTGTCGTAGCCAAAAATTTTTTCCCAGTCTGTAGGTTCTCTTTTTACTCTTTTCATGAAGTCTTTTGATGAGCCTAAGTGTTTGATTTTTAGGAGCTCCCAGTTATCTAGTCTCTCTTCTGGTGCTTGTGCATTGTTACTTATGGTTCGTATTGTGTTTATCCCGTGTATTAGGGCTCCTAGCATTGTCCGTATTTTTTCTTCCATGATCTTTATCATTTTTGATTTTATATTTAAGTCTTTGATCCATTTTGAGTTAGTTTTTGTGCACAGTGTGAGGTATGGGTCTTGTTTCAGTTTTTTGCAGATGGATACCCAGTTATGCCAGCACCATTTGTTAAAGAGACTGTCTTTTCCCCGAATTAAAGGAAGTTGGGCGTTTGTCAAATATCAGTTGCTCATAGGTGGATGAATTTATGTCTGGATTCTCAGTTCTGTTCCATTGGCCTATGTATCTGTTGTTTTACCAGTACCAGGCTGTTTTGACTACTGTGGCCGTATAATAGGTTCTAAAATCAGGTAGTGTGAGGCCACCCACTTTGTTCTTCTTCTTGAGTAGTGCTTTATTTATCCGGGGCCTCTCCCCTTTGCATATGAAGTTGGTGATTTGTTTCTCCATCTCGTTAAAAAACGCTGCTGGAATTTGGATCGGGATTGCATTGTATCTGTAGATTGCTTTGAGTAGAACTGACATTTTCACTATGTTGAGTCTGCCTATCCATGAGCAAGATATATTTTTCCATTTACGCAGGTCTCTTTTAGTTTCTTGCAGTATTGTCTTGTAGTTTTCAGGTATAGATCTTTTACGTCTCTGGTTAGATTTATTCCTAAGTATTTTATCTTCTCGGGGGCTATTGTAAATGGTATTGATTTGGTAATTTCCTCCTCAAGGTTCTGTTCATTGGTGTAAAGGAATCCAACTGATTTTTGTATGTTTATCTTGTATCCTGAAACTTTGCTTAAATCTTCTATTAGTTCCAGTAGTTTTCTTGTGGATTCTTTGGGGTTTTCTGTGTATAAGATCATATCATCTGCAAAAGAGATACTTTGACTTCTTCCCTACCAGTTTGGATGCCCTTTATTTCTTTTTCTAGCCTAATTGCTCTGGCTAGGTCCACCAGCACAATGTTGAATAGGAGTGGTAATAGAGGGCATCCTTGTCTGATTCCCATTCTCAAGGGGAATACTTTCAAAGTCTCTCCATTTAGGATGATGTTGGCTGTTGGCTTCCTATAAACGCCCTTAATTATATTGAGGAATTTGCCTTCTATTCCTACTTTGTTGAGAGTTTTTATCATGAATGGGTGTTGGACTTTGTCAAATGCCTTTTCCGTATCATCTAATAAGATCATGTGGTTCTTGTCTTTTGTTTTATTTATGTGATGGATTACATTGATTGTTTGTCTAATGTTGAACCATCCGTGCATACTTAGTATAAATCCCACTTGATCATGGTGAATTATTTTTTTGATATGTTGCTGAATTCTATTGGCTAGAATTTTTTTGAGGATTTTTGCATCGATGTTCATGAGGGATATTGGTCTGTAATTTTCTTTTTTTGTGGTGTCTTTACCTGGTTTTGGTATTAGGGTTATGGTCACTTTATAGACTGAGTTTGGGAGTATTCTATCCCTTTCTATGCTCTGAAATACCTTTAGTAGAAGTGGTATTAACTCTTCTCTGAAAGTCTGGTAGAATTCTCCAGTGAAGCCATCTGGGCCAGGGCTTTTTTTTGTTGGTAGTTTTTTAATAACCTTTTCAATCTCTTCTTTTGTTATAGGTTTGTCTAGTTGCTCTACTTCTGTTTGTGAAGTTTATGTAGGTAGTGAGTTTCTAGTAATTTGTCCATTTCCCCTAGGTTTTCAAATTTGTTAGAGTACAGTTTTTCATAGTATTCTGTTATGATTCATTTGGATCTGTTGTGATATCACCCATCTCATTTCTTATGTGGGTTATCTGCTTCCTCTCCTGTTTTTCTTTTGTCAGTTTGGCCAGTGGTTTATCAATTTTGTTGATCATTTCAAAGAACCAGCTTCTGGTCTTGTTAACTCTTTCAATTGTTTTTCTATTCTCTGTTTCATTTAATTCTGCTATAATTCTTATTATTTCCTTCCTTCTGGGACCTGGGGGTTTCTTTTGTTGCTCTCTTTCTACTTGTTCCAGTTGTAGGGTTAATGTTTTGATTATGGCCCTTTCTTCTTTTTAGATGTGTGCATTTATCTATAAGCTGACCTCTGAGCACTGCTTTTGCTGTGTCCCAATGGTTCTGGTAGGGTGTATTTTCATTCTCATTTGATTCTATGAATTTCTTTATTCCATCCTTAATTTCTTTTGTAACCCAGTAGTTTTTGAGCAAAGTGTTGTTCAGTTTCCATGTGTTTGATTTTTTTTCCCTTGCTTTTTGTGTTGTTGATTTCCACTTTTATGGATTTATGGTCAGAAAAGATGCTTTGTAATATTTTGATGTTTTGGATTTTGTTAAGGCATACTTTATGGCCTAATGTGTGGCCTATTCTGGAGAATGTTCCATGTGCATTGGAAAAGAAAGTATACTTGGCTGCTGTTGGGTGCAGTGTTCAGTATATGTCTATGAGATCAAGTTGGTTGATTGTAGCATTTAGCTCTTCTGTGTCTTTGTTGAGCTTCTTTCTGGATGTTCTGTCCTTCATCGAAAGTGGTGTGTTGAAGTCTCCTACTACCATTGTGGAGCTGTCTATCTCTCTTTTCAGTGCTATTAGAGTTTGTTTTATGTATTTTGGAGCCATTCGTTGGGTGCATAAATATTTATTATAGTTATGTCCTTCTGGTGTATTGACCCTTTAATCATTATATAGTGTCCTTCTTATCCTTTGTGGTGAATTTTACTTTAAAGTCTAGTTTGTCAGAGATTAATATTGCCCCTGCTGCTCTTTTTTGAGTGTTGTTTGCTTGATATGTTTTTTTCCATCCTTTGAGTTTTAGCCTGTTTGTGTCTTTAAGTCTAAGGTGTGTCGCTTGTAGGCAGTATATAGACGGATCATGCTTTTTTATCCAATCTGCCACTCTTTGTCTCTTTATGGGTGCATTTAGTCCATTTACATTCAGAGTAATTATTGATAGATATGAGTTTAGTGCTGTCATCCTAATGTCTCTGTGTGTTGGTCACAGTTTCTTTGTTCCCCTTAATTTTCTGCGCTGAGTCATTTTTCTTTATGTATTTTCTTTTCACCTTTTTCATTGTTGTTGATTTTGTGTTTGCTGAGTCTTTATATTTTTCTAGTTTTTTATTTTGATTTGTAGGATTGTTAGTTTCCTTTGTGGTTACCTTAATATTTACTGCTATTTTTCTAAGTTTAAACCTGTCTTTTACTTCTTTATATCGCATTGACTTCCCCTCCATATGAAAAATCTGTTTGCATTTTTTAATTCCCTCTTTTTTGTTTTAATCTTGTCCTTTTTTACATATTGATATCTGTGTTTCCCTATTTTCAATGTTTTAGCTCTGATGTATTTTCAGCTTCCCTATCTGAGTCAATATCTGGTTGCTCTGTCCTGTGTTCTAGTCTTAGGTTGTCTTCTGATGTTATTAGTTTTCTATCTGGAGGACTCCCTTTAGTATTTCTTATAATTTCGGTTTGGTTTTTGCAAATTCCCTAAACTCCTGTTTATTGGGAAATGCCCTAATTTCACCATCATATTTGAGAGACAGTTTTGCTATCTATATAATTCTTGGATGGCAGTTGTTTTCCTTCAAGGCTTTATATATGTCATCCCATTGCCTTCTTGCCTGCATGGTTTCTGCTGAGTAGTCCGAGCTTATTCTAATTGACTCTCCTTTGTAGATGACTTTTCTTTTATCCCTAGCCGCTCTTAAAATTCTCTATCTTTGATTTTGTCAAGTTTGATTATAATATGTCTTGGTGACTGTCTTTTGGGATCTACCTTATGTGGGGTTCAATGAGCATCTTGGATAGATATCTTCTCATCTTTCATGATATCAGGGAAGTTTTCTGTCAACAAATCTTCAACAATTCTCTCTGTATTTTCTGTTATCCCCCCCATTCTGGTACTCCAATCACTCGTAGATTATTTCTCTTGGTAGAGTCCCACATAACTCTTAGAGTTTCTTCATTCTTTTCAATTCTTTTATCTGATTTTTCCTCACATAAGGTGGTGTCAAGTGTTTTATCTTCAGTGTCACTAATTCTGACTTCTACTGCCTCAATTCTGCTCCTATGACTTTCTATTGAGTTTTCTAGTTCTGAAATTTTGTTGTTAATCTTCTGGATTTCTGATTGCTGTCTGTGGATTCTTGCAGCCTATTAAATTTGTCATTACGCTATTGAATAACTTTTTTAGGTTCCGCTACTACTTTGTTTCTGTGTTCTTTGGCTGTCTCTGCATTTTGTAGAATTTTTTTCTAATTTCTAGAAGAGCTCTGTATATTCTGCCTCTGGTAATTCCAAGAAATTCTCTTCCTCCAGAGAATTTATTGATTCTTTATTTTGGGAGCTTGCTGATGCCATCATGGACTGCCTCTTTATGTGATTTGATATTGACTGTTTTCTCCCAGCCATCAATAAGTTATTATAATTTTATTTTGTATTTGTTTAGTGTGTTCTAGCTTCTTGTTTTGTTTTGATATGCCCGAATAGGCTGCTCGTGTGCGCTAGTTTGATTATTGGCACCTTTGAAGCTCTAACCTCCTGTCACCAGGTAGTTAGTTCTGCAACTAAGTATGTGTACACAAGAGTCCATTTAATTTTCCTGTACGGATTCAGCTCAGGTGTCCAGGCAGTTAGTCACCAAGTGTGTGGTGCAGGCTGTCACCTACAGTCTTACAGAGGCATGGGTGATTGGCGTAGGTGCAGGTATCTGGCTGCAGTACGGGGTCACGAACCCAGCAAGACAGGGGACTGATGGCTGCCCCTGAGTGTCTGAAAGGAAAGTGTGTCCCTATTCCCTAGTGCGAGTAGGTAGGTGAGTTTTGCAGCTGGACTATGAGTAGCCCACTCTATTGACTGCAAAGACTCGAGGGCACCACTTATTCTTGGACTCCTGTAGTAGGTGACTAGGTGGCATAGGTGAAGCCACCAGTCCTCAAGCCCCTGGTGTGGATCGGTAAGTGTGCCTGCTTAAAGGGCAGAGCTGTGTCAAGGGTCACAAATCTGCCACTTCACAGCTGAAACACCTGAAGTCGGACTTCAGGTGTTTACCCTGTTGTACTGTGGTAATGAGGGCTTACCCTGTTGAGATGGGTCCACACAAGTCTATACAGGGGTGGGAGGCACTCAAAGTCTGCGGACCCCTTATGACTGTGCCTAGGCAAAGGAACTGTGCCAACCCTGAGTTCCTGGCTTAGGGGAGCCAGTAGCTTATTTTTTTCCCCTGTTTGTTAATTTGTTCCCCATCCAAGGCCAGGAGCATGGGTCAGGGTGCCTTATGGGATCTACTTCCGGCCCAGGGGACTCAGAGATTTCAGAAGCTGGCTGGACCGGTGCAGAGTGGGGAGAGAGAAGGTAAAAGGGAGAGAGATTTTTCCCAAATGGGTTTTTTTTTTTTTTAAATCCCTGCGAAAGGCCACACACATGTAATTATCTTTAGCCACTTGGGAGCTGCTTTTCACTTGTTCAGAGTGTCCAAGAAGAATCTCTGCTGCTGGATCTCTCTCAATGTGGAAACTGCCTCCTGAGCGAACACGAAGCTGTATGCTCGCTTCACTGCACACCCCGAGCCAGTTCAGGCTGAGAACTGTGGCTCCTGCCGAGTCCAGCCTGGCACTCCTTGCTTCTTCTGAATCATCTCCCTCTCCCCCCACCACTCAGTCCTTTTCCTCAACTTCGCCTTGTTTAGGGCTCCTAGATATTGCTATACAATCAAATCACTTGTTTTTACAGGTCTTTGCTGTAAGAAGGTTATAGGAAGCTGTCTGACTACTCCGCCATCTTGGCCCTGCCTCCACCAGCAACCTTTAGTTTAATAGTTGGGTGCAAACCATTTGTGCTACCCAGGGACCTTCATCATAGAACTAGGAAGAAAGTAATCTGATATTTACATTTCAAAACAAATTTTGTTGAATAGTGAATCATGGATAACGGATACCAATGCAGACCATATTCCTAAACCCTTTTCTCCATCATCAGGAGACTATGGGTTAGCAACTTGCCATCCCACTTGGAAATTTCACAGTTTGGAGAAGATGGAGCTAAATTCTGAGCACAGAGTATTTCTCTCCGAATCTAGATAACTCTTTTCAGATGAAGTCCTTTCACAAGCCCTGTTTTCACCAGCTGCCTTTCAAGGATGAGGCAGGAGCATTCAGATGAATTTAGCCATGCGTGACTACAGGGAAAGAAATCACTGCGGCTGTGATTCCTTTATAGAAATGACACCATTAATTTCTCAGGCTATCAATGTGGTCTTTCTCTTGTAGCCTCTTACCCTAACCCTATTACAAAGAATCCATTTTTAATCATCGAGGGTTAGAATATGCAATCAAACGAAAGCAAACGATTTGATTTAAAGATCCCTTGAACATTAAAGGGACCTTGCTTGTGCCACAGAGCCTACTGTGTCCCTACACTAGGAATGTGTTGTCAACTATCATGCTTAGAGAGCAGAAAAAAATACATATCTTCTATAGACGACAGTCTGAAGCTGCGGATCATGCATTTAACTAACAGAGCTGTAGGCAAATATCCACAGACTTGTAAGCAGAGATTATATTGAATTTGTCTACAGGCTTGGGTAGTTTCCTTATGACTTCAACTGGCATTGACCTGATAAGCTTCAGAAAAATAATCTTGACTTGAAGAGCACTCGTTTCCCAGGAGGTGAGGTTCCCATTTTAATGGACGTGCCAACTTTATTCAGTGAAAATAAAGGCCAAGGTCATCTGAATGATGCTTATGATCCTTTCATGCTATTTAACTGAGCTTTTCAGTATCATGATTCATTAAGAAGGAAAAAGAAGAAACCAGCATAGACTCATTTTTGACCTTATCCCAAACTGGACAAAAATTATATGTATGTGTATATATTTAGTTCATCTTTCCTAGAAAATCTGATCTTGTAGAATGACCTTAGTTTAAACCATTTTATAAAACTACATTTCCAGCATTGTCAGTTCAGTTTATTTTTCTATTCTGTAGAACTTGGGCAAAACCATGTCTACTAGGATTTTTTTCTGCCTGCCAAGGACCAAGTCTGGCACCGATTGCTCTTCAATTTCTGGATGAGTTGGGAAATGACAATTTGAGGAAGCATGGGTCACTGCAAAGTAAATACTGATCACCCACCTCCACATCTTTTTTTTTTTTTTAATTGTGCTTTAGGTGAAAGTTTACAGAGCAAATTAGTTTCTCATTAAACAATTAATACACAAATTGTTTTGTGACATTGGTTACCAATCCCACATTGTATCAACACTCTCCCCTTCTCCACCCTGGGTTCCCTGTTTCCATTCGTCCAGTTTTCCTGTCCCTTCCTGCCATCTTGTCTTTGCTTTTGGGCTGGTGTGTCCATTTGGTCTCGTATACGTGACTGAGCTACGAAGCATGTTCCTCGTGTGTGTTATTGTTTGCCCAATAGACCTGTCTAATCTTTGGCTGAAGGATTGGACTTTGAGAGTGACTTCACTACTGAGTTAAAAGGGTGTCCAAGGGCCGTACTCTCCGGGTTCCTCTAGTCTCCATCAGATCAGCAACTCTGGCCTCTCTTTCTCTTTTCTTTTCTTTTTTATTGTGAATTTGAATTTTTTACATTTTTCTCCTGCTCTGTCTGGAACCCTATATTGTGATCCCTGCCAGCGCAGTCAGTGGTGGTAACCAGGCACCATCTAGTTGTTCCGGGCTCAGTCTGGTGGAGGCTGTGGTCCATTACTCCTTTGGACTAATCTCTCCCTTGTATCTTTGGTTTTCTTCATTCTCCTTTGCTCCAGCTGGGATGGGACAAGTAGATGCATCTTAGATGCCTGTTCACAGGCTTTTAAGACCCCAAATGCTACTCACCACAGTCAGATGTAGAGCATTTTCTTTATAAGCTATGTTATGCCAATTGAGCTAGATGTCCCCCAAGACCACCTTCGCCAGCCCTCAGCCAGGTAACTCGGTCCCTCAGGGTGTTTGGATGTGTCTATGAAGCTTCTATGAGTTTGCCTCGGTCAAGTTGTGTTGACTTCTTCAGTATTGTGTACTGTCTTACCCTTCACCAAGGTTATCACTTATCTACTGCCTTGTTTTTTTTTTTTCTCTCCCCTCCCTCATAACCAACAAAGATTGTTTCTTTATGTGTGTAGATCGTTTCATGAGTTTTTATAATAGTGATCTCATACAGTATTTGTCCTTTTGTGATTGAGGACTTATTTCTCAGTAAGGATTTATTTCTCAATAATTTTGATTGAGGATTATGTGGTTATTTCACTCAGTATAATGTCCTCCAGATTCATCCATGTTGTGAGATGTTTCACAGATTTATCACTGTTCTGTATCATTGCATAGTATTCCACTGTGTATATGTACCATACTTTGTTTATCCATTCATCTGTTGATGGCCACTTAGGTTGTTTCCATCTTTTTGTGAATAATGCTGCAATGAACATGGGTGTGCATATGTCTATTAACGTGATGGCTCTTATTTCTCTAGGATATATTCCTAGGAGTGAGATTGCTGGATTGTATAGTACTTCTATTTCTAGCTTTTTAAGGAAGTGCCATATCATTTTCCAAAGTGGTTGTACCATTTTGCATTCCCACCAGCAGTGCATAAGCGTTCTAATTTCTCTACAGCCTCTCAATATTTGTTATTTTCTGATTTTTTTTTTTTTTGATTAATGCCACTAATGTTGGGGTGAGATGGTATCTCATTGTGGTTTTGATTTGCATTTCTCTAACGGCTGGTGATCGTGAGCATTTCCTCATGTGTCTGTTAGCCACCTGAATGTCTTCTTTGGTGAAGTGTCTGTTCGTATCCTTTGCCCATTTTTTAATTAAATTCTTTGTCTTTTTATTGTAGAGGTGTTGGATTTTCCTATAGATTTTAGAGAGTAAACCTTTGTCAGATTTGTCATAGCCAAAAATTTTTCCCAGTCTATAGGTTCTCTTTTTACTCTTTTGGTGAAGTCTTTTGATGAGCATAAGTTTAATTTTTAGGAGCTAAAATTATCTAATTATCTTCTGGTGTTTGTGTATTATTACTTATGGTTTGTATCCTGTTAATGCCATATATTAGGGCCCCTAGAGTTGACCCTATTTTTCTTTGAAGATCTTTATAGCTTTTGGTTTTATATTTAGGTTTTTGATCCTTTTTGTATTAGTTTTTGTGTATGGTGTGATCTATGGGTTCTGTTTCATTTTTTTACAGATAAACATCCAGTTTTGCCTGCCCCATTTATTAAAAAGATTGTCCTTTCCCCATTTAATGGAGTTTGGGCCTTTGTCAAAGATCAGGTGGCTGTAGGTAGATGGATTTATACCTGGGTTCTCGATTCTGTTCCATAAGTCAATGTGTCTGTCGTTGTGCCAGTACCAGGCTGTTTTGACTACTGTAGCTTTAGAGTAGATTCTGAGGTCAGGTAGTGCGAGGCCTCCTATTTTGTTCTTCTTCTTCAATAATGCTTTACTTATCCTGGGCCTCTTTCTATTCCATATAAAATTAATGATTAGTTTTTCCATCTTTAAAGAGTGCTGTTGGTGTTTGGATGGGGAGTGCATTGCATTTGCAGATTGCTTTGGGTAGAATTGTCATTTTCACAATGTTGAGCCTACTACCCATGAGCATGGTATGTTTTCCCATTTATGTAGGTCTCTTTTGGTTTCTTGCAATAGTGTTTTGTAGTTTTCTTTATATAGCTCTTTTACATCCCTGGTTAGATTTATTCCTAAGTATTTTATTTTTTTAGGGGCTATTATAAATGGTATTGGTTTCCTGGTTTCCTTTTCATCATTCTCTTTATTGGTGTATAGGAATCCAACTGATGTTTGTATGTTTATCTTGTATCCTGCTACTCTGCTGAATCTTTCTATAAGTTCCAGTAGTTTTCTTGTGGAGTCTTTTGTGTTTTCTATGTATAGTATCATATCATCTGCAAATAGGGATAGTTTTACTTCTTCCTTACCAAGTTGAATGCTCTTTATTTCTTTTTCTTGTCTTATTGCTCTAGCTTGGACTTTCAGGACAATATTAAATAGAAGTGGTGATAAAGGACATCCTTGTCTTATTCCCATTCCTGGGGGAATGTTTTCAGCCTCTCTCTGTTGAGAATGATTTTGGCTGTTGGTTTTATATAGAGGAATTTATGTTGAGGAATTTCCCTTATATTCCTATTTTATTGAGAGTTTTTATCAGGAATGGATGTCCACCTCCACACCTTTACCCTTTCCCATCCCCATCTCTGCAAAAAAATGAATATCTTGTTTTCTTAATCATACTGTAAATATTACCCAGAGGTTGCCTGGATCTGGGGATAAAGGGGAACAGATCAGTAGATTAGATCTAGATCTCATCCAAGTAACCTAAAACATTTCTGTCCAGTAGGTCATGCATGATGCCATTCATCATGTAGAGAAGATGGCAAGGGCATTGTTTGGGCACATGGCACCCTGATATCATCAAGATGGCCCAGGTATATGTACTCTGGAGAATTAATTTCATGAAGACTCTGGTGCCAAAGTAGTTCAGGATGAGTAGGAGTGGGAAGTCAACAATACATGGTTACTACATGAGACCCCTGAAGCGTCAGCTTAGATAAATCTTCCCCATTTTACTTCTTATCAAACAGCATCCAAGTCGTTCTCTTCCTTGACTCCCCTTCCTCTTCCTACCCATGTGCAATTTCTATACAGTGGCTAAATCCTAATGGACTGGGAAAACATATTACCAGGAAGACTTGGCTCAGTACAGGCCTTCTTCCATCATAAGGTTTATAACCTGAATTGATTTAAACATAAAGGATTAATTAAGAAACACAATTTGCATTATAGTGAATATGGATTGGTAGTTCTAATCACTATTGCTGTATAACCAATCATCCCAGAACTTAGTGGCATAAAGCAACCATTCATTATGCTTTTGGGTTCTTTTGGGTGAGGAATCAGGACAGGGAAGGAAAGATGGCTTGTCTCTGTTCTACAATGTCTGGGACTTCAGCTAGGGAGGCTCAAGAGCTGGGGTAACTTAATGGCTGGGGGCTAAAATCATCTGGAGACTTCTTTCTCACACATCTGGCAGTTGATACTGGATGTAGGCTGGGAGCTCAGCCAGGGCCATTGACCAACGTGTCTACAAGTATCCCCTCCAGCATGGCAGTCTCGAAATAGCCAGCCTTCGTACGTAGTGCCTGGCTCCTCCCAGAGTTAGAATCCCAAGAGAACCAGGAGAAATCTGCATGGCCTTTTCTGGTCTAGCTTCATACAGTGTAACTTCCACAATAATAAAGTTAGTGCTTTTAAGTCCAGTCTAAAGGGGAAGAGTCAAAGAATGGCCACATTCTTGAAGTGTCAAAGAATTTTCATATATGCTTTAAAAATGTTTTAAAACTGTCTCACGGATACTAGTATAACTATCAAGACCTAGGATCACAGTACAAAAAAGCTATTGTGGTTGCAACACAACTATGAGTAGTAAATGTGTATCTACAAAACAATGGGTGATAAAGAAGCCGAAGATAAGGAGAGTGTATAAGAAGGTCTGTGATGATGCTAGTGGCTGTTGAAAATGCTTGATATAATAATCTTGGATAAGTTTGGGATTATTCACTGATATTAAAGTTTTATAATTATCCTAACTTACAGATTTTTTAACCTTATTTTTACAATTCCTACGAGTTACATAAGCAATTATAGGTCATAAATTTTCTAGGTTCTAACCTCCTTTACCTCTTGAAAACACTTGTTTTATAATCCATTTTGAAACTTTTTATTATGGAAAATTTCTTCTTGACAATGCACCTATCTTGATTTCATTTATTATAGCTCTGTTGACTGTACTATTTCTTACTCAATATTATTCCATATACCACAGAGAGGACCTAATTTCTTTACAAGCCTTTCTTGTTCATGTTCATTGTTACCTGCCCTTTTCATTGTGTTCCTCTCTTCTCTCTATGCATCTTTGTTCTCTTAAATGGTTACATTCTGAAACTTGGATAGTCTTCTCATTAGAGCTAGAGAAAATGTATTTGTGTTCCTGTCTTTGATTTTTGATCTTAAGCCCGTCATTCAGGCTCTTGGATCCTCAGTGTCCTGTCTATAATAATGAATTTGGGAAGAAACTGGTATAACCCTATCTTAGACAAAATTTCCTTTTTATGATTTTTAAATGATGAGACGCAAAAGAAATTGGTTCCTTTGAGAAGACACTTGATAAAATAAAGCAGCCTTAGGGACCTGGAGGCATTAAGCAGCCTCCAATTTGAGCTCCAAGCTCTGGGGTCCAAGAGAGTAGACCAAGGACAATGTTGGCAGAGAGAGATTATGGACAGCAGGACCTTGGAATAATAGGTCGTTTAAAGGATATAATTAACAACTTTCCTCTGAAGAACAGAATAACAGCCTTAGAGAGAGAGACTGAGAGCCCTTTTGAAAACACCGTTTTTGAAACATTTCTTCCAAGCCTAAGGGAAAGCAAATGTCTAAATAAGCAGTACACATAATAGTTAAAGAGTGACTTCACCTGCATTTAGGAATTTGTATTTGTCACTAACAGAAGTTTTTCAACAAGTTCAATATTTTCTTAATTAAAAACATAGGAAAAATATACGTGTAGGGGTGTGTATGTGTCTGTGTCCCCTATTTCTATACGTAGAGAACAAAAAAACACAGGGAAATGATCTTTCATGGGAGGAATAATCGCAGAACTGTTCGTGTCGCTTAACTTCCCATGGTATGCTAGCAAAGTTGGATTCATTTCTGTTTGTCAAGCCAATAAGTCTTGAGTGAAAGCTTCTGTGGAAAAGCTTTTATTATTCAAAAGCCATCATTCATTCAAAACCCAGACGTCTGTTTGGCTCCTCAGATGACACTGCCTTGGGGCCTCCTCCCTTCGTTCTGCTCTGCACACACAGAGAGGAGGTGGAGCCAAGGAAGATGAAAGTTCTTGACCTTAATGCCTGGCAGTACAAGTCTGGCAACTTTCAGAACAATGCAAATTAAATATCTAAGTTACGTATTATTCCCGAACTGAAATGACTCCTTCTCAAGGAGTTGTTAAACTTGGTGTAAACTTACCAACTACCACTGTGACCCATTTGGAGGTAGCTATAGTTGAGCTCTAGTAAGCTTCAAGATGCTGCTGGGAACTATACCAGATTTTCCCACTGGATTTGGGTACCAAGAATTGATGGTGTGAGGTGAAGCATACTCTTCTAGGCTTCCCGCCCAGAGGTGGTTTGGGGTTTATTTTCAAATACGTAAGAAGAAACAACCCTTCTCACTTTCAGTCTTCAGAAACAGGCAGAGATTTTTGATGGTGGTGATGGGGGTGGTAGTGGTTGTTCTTGATGTTTTGTTTAAATGAATCACCAAGAATCAGAGAATGCCGTGGCAGGAAGGCAACCGGTGGATCTAGTCCAACCCCCTCCATTAACAATGAAGGAAGGGGAGGCTCAGGGAGCAGCAGCAGCTCTAGAAGTAGCAAAGCCCGAGATGGAAGCCATGCACAGGGCACGTCTTATTATTATATCTAAATGATTAATTTCTCTGTCTCTGTCATATTCTCTTTTATTATTTTTTTATTATATTATTTTTTTAGTGGGAAAAAAGCTTGTATTTAGACAAGAACCATAGAAAAACCAGTTTTTCAGTTGATCTGCTTTATTGCTAAGGTTTAGTTCTTGAGTTTTGGTCACTGGAATAAAGATGCAACTGTATGTGACCATTGAATGATGAAGGCATTATTGAGTCCTAATTTGTTGGATGTACTTGTAGCCCAGTTGGTCAGAAATATCACTCATTCCTAAATTAGAATAGCTATAGGGCTGCTATGAGTCAGAATCGACTCAATGGCAACAGGGGTTTTTGTTTGGTGAAGCAATTATATGTGGCTTTTATATCTGAGTTTTAATTTATTTTAAATAAGTATCTGCATTCTACAGATGTAATGTTCTCAGTCTTTTTTTAGAAAGTAAGTGAAAATACATGACGTTTATATCGTACAATTATTTACAAACCTTACTTATATGAATTAAGAGAAAACATTTTTTAAGTACAATAATTAGTTGTCCTAAATTTATGTATCAGACTGAGTTGTTGTTCATTATTCCTTAGCCTAGTATTATTCAAACTGAGGTCAAACGGTTGCCAAATCAATTTGGTGTGTTTTGGCCAACAATTTTAAAAAATAGAAACAGAATAGAATGGAAAGGAACAAAATAGAAAACAGAATTCATCTAGTGGAGGTTAACAGTTTCATGTAACTTTAATATCTCGTTCATTTATATGGAAGTATTGTTCTGGGTCATAACATAAAATTTATCTTTTCCTGAGGGTCACAATCCCAGTTCCCTCCCAATCTCCCTGTCCCATATTGGCTTTCAACCAAAACTCAGAGCAGCTATTTCTCCACTTGGGCCTCAGGGAGGGAGACGTTGGCCAGATATGGAAGGGCCTCACCCAGCCTATTACACCAGCTCCTTGGCAACTTGCCTAAGGCCTAAAGAAAGAAGAAGGGAAACGTGAGAAGAGGGAGAGGAGTTCACCAAAATAAATTCCAGATGGATCCAAAATTTTGAATGTAAAAGATGAAACCATAAATGAAAATATGAAATTTTGTTTTTGGTAAAAATTCTTGAGAGGAATAAAACTGACAAAAAATTAAATTAAAATCAACCATAAAGAAAAGATTGATAAATTCAACTACTGAAAAATAAAAAAAAATTGCCTAACTGAAAAACATGTAAATAATGTCAGATGCCAAAAATAAACTAAGAAAAATGTTTGCTACACATTTTATAGCAAAAGGGCTAATTTCTATAACATATTAGGAACTTCTACAAATCAAAAGAAACAATCCAGTAGAAAGAGAAACAAATAGAACAAAGAAATGAGATTTCAAAAGTCTTTTAAATGTATCAAAATGGCTCTATATCACTTATAATAAGAAAATGCAAATTAAAATGAGAGAATTTTTCAGTTAGTAGGTGGGCAATGATTTAAAAAGTTGATAACACTATTTTGATTAAGGTGCACGGAAACTGACACTATCAAACATTTGTAGTGGGTAAGAAGATTGGTTCAACCTCTAGGGTAATTTAATCATATCAATCAAAATAAAAAATATACATACAGTGTAACCAAGAAATTCCATTTCTAGGAATTTAGCAGATAGATATACTAGCACATTATCAAAAGACATATGCTCAGACTAACCATTGTCGAACTGTTTGTAATGGGGGAGAAAAGAAAAGAAAACAACCATGTATCCATCAAAAAGGATTAAACATGTAATTACTGGATTATACATGTAATTACTGGATTAAACATGTAATCATTAAACAGTTCTATATGTACTAATAGGAGTCCCTGGTGGTGCAAACGGTTAACAAACTCTGATGCTAACCAAAAGATTGGAGGTTAGAGTCCACGCGGAGGCCTAGGAAGAAAGGCCTGCCAATCTACTTCCGAAAAATCAGCCACTGAAAACCCCATGGAGCACATTTCTACTCGGGCACACATGGGGACGCCATGAGTCAGAATTGAGTCGACTACAACTGGTTTTAATATCTCTTAATATGGAACAGGAGTCCTGGTGGTGCAGTGGTTAAAGCACTCAGCTGCTAACCCAAAGGTGTGGCAGTTTGCTTCCATAAAGATTTACAGCCTTAGAAACCCTATGGGGCAGTTCTACCTGTCCTATAAGGCCGCTATGAGTCTGAATCAACTGGACAGCTGTGGGTTTTGGGTGGTTTAATATGGAACAATCTTTGAGGTAGACTAAGTGAGAAAAGCCAGGTACAAATTCTTTGTAGAGTATGCTACTATTTGTGGAAACAAAAAGAAGGGGCTCAAAAGGTGAAAATAGCCTAAACGTCCTTCAGCAGAGGAATGGATAAATAAAATGTGGTACAGGCATACAATGGAATATTACTCAGCCATAAGGAGAAATGAGGTTCTGATACATGTAACAGCATGGGTGAATCTTGAAAGCATTATGCTAAGTAAAATAAGTCAGTCACAAAAGGACAAATATCGCAATGTCTAATTATATGAAATATCTAGATTAGGCAAATGTATAGAGACCAAAGTTTATTAGTGATTACCAGGTGCAGGAAGGAGAGAGGGAAAAAGGAGGAGTCACCGCTTAGGGGACATTGAGTTTCTGTTAAGGGTGATGGGAGAATTTGGAAACAGATAATGTTAATGATTAAACAACATGATAAACATAACTAATGTCACTAATTGTCCATGTGAACAATGCTGAAAAGGCAAACAATTAAAACAAAAGAGGGCTCTTTATTCATACATGCTTGTATACAAAGAATATACGACCAGATAACATTCATTGAATAGTAAAAGGTCATTGGTGGGCTAAACGGGCGTAAGTTACTCTGCACCATATCCTTTTGTAACTGTTGAATTTTATACAGTGTACATGTATCACCTAGTGAAAAGTTATCTAATTTTTCTTAAGAGAAAAGTGAAAGCAAACAGAAGAGAAAATATCTGAGAGAAAAAAGAGTGCAAGAGAGTTATAGAAAAGTACATGAATTTTACTTCTAATTAGGAAATTTCAAAGTCACTTCTATTTTGGAATTTAGCCAATATATGTGCAAAGACTTTCATTTCAGTGTTGTGTTAACTGTCTGGGTGTATCCAAACACTCCAGGCTCATGAAGCTACTCTAACTTCAGTATTTAAATAAAATGGCTCAAATCTTCATCCGTTAATAGATGGAATTTCAGCATTCCCCACCCCAAAGATTCTTGGAGGGGTAACATTTCTACTGTGCACCTCTTGCTCTATTTCCTGATGCCATTAATTTCTTTATTCACGTACATAGTTCTTCCAGCATTTTTGTGTCTCCTTATACTCTGCCAACTCGGACATGTAATATGTCTTTGTAATTTTTTTTTTAATTTCCCACAAAACCTCCACAAAAAACAACTGGTTACAGTAGAAAATTTTATCACAGCATAGCACAATAGATGACCAGATATTAGATATTAGATTGCCTTGGTTTTAAAAGTCCTTGGGAATTTCTTAGAAACATATTTTCGTCTAAAATGCAGATTCCTGCCCTATCTCAGGCCTTCTGCAACTCAGACCCTCCCAGCACCTGTTCGTTACTGACTGTCCACAGAACTTTAAAATAGCTGCTCCCTTTGCTATGAGTCGGAATTGCCTCGATGGCAACGGGTTTAGTTTTTTTTTTTTTTTATTTATCATGAAAGGCAACCCATCTTTCTTTCTGTCTTTCCTGTCTTGTGGAATTCTGTCAACAGTCTTTTAAAAACCTTCTCCCCAATCATATTGCATTAGTAATAGGGGAAAATAGCCTAAATGTTCAATTATAGGGGATTGGTTAAATAAATTATGATATGCCAATACAATGGAGAATTACAGAGCCATCATAAATTATCCAAGTTCCATATTTACTGGAGTAGAAAAACATTTATAACATATTAAATGAAATAAGGAGTTTACAAAATAGTATATATTTTGTATATGTATCTATTCAGTATGCATGTATGTATATATACAGTATACGTAAATGGCATATATGTGTATAAATATGCATATTATATATGCATATATAGTATGTATATGTATGCACATGTGTATGTATACGCATGCATATATATAGCATGATTCCATTTTAAAAACTCTCCATAATGTGAATGTTTATATTTGCTGGAAGAATATACACCAAAATGTTAACTGTGTAACTCTTGGGATGGTAGAAATTTTTCTGTTGTATGTATTATAATTATTCTACAATAAAAATCTCTTGCTTGTGAAAAAAAGAAAAGGTCCATGGAGCAGGATGGGGAAGCACTACAGCAACTCCCCAGGGCCGCAGGTGCTGACCTTTACCCTAAATAATAGTCCCATACAGTTATAATCAGCAGCACCACCTCCTGACTCCTGTTCAATAAAAATACCCTCTCCTTTCAGGACCTCTTCCCTAAACACTATTTTACAAGATAATCTCCCTCTGTGCTCCGTTAAAACAAGGTATACTTTGAAAAGAAGAAAAAGCACAGAATGCTCTTTCCTTTTCCATCAAAGAGTGAGAGACTCAAATGTTGGGCATAATGTTTTCTACAGCTTCGCCATCTTATGGGCTGTTATGAGTTGACCCCTTCTCTTCCCATGACGCTTAACTAGAGAGGGTGAAATGAAAGCTCATCTTCTAAGCCAGCAAGAGGCAATTGGAACTAATAAGAGAATGCAGACTTCTCAGGAGATGATGAGCAGGATAGATCATCAAAGTAATTAAAATCCAGAAAGGCGCAGGAATCTACGAATCGGGCTGCAGGACCAATCAGATGTTAAAAACCAGTGTAGTCTTCTTGCACTGCTGATCACCTCTGTGTCTGACCTGCATGCAGACCAGGCTGGACAGAGATATCCAGAGTCAAGAGACTGCAGATCAAATCCTAAGCCACAACAAATTAGCCTCCCTTTATCCCAGACACCTTTATCTGAAAGCACGGCTTTTTCCATCGTTAGGAGACTTAGAGATAATTTAATGTGACTCCTTCATCTGAGGAACCAAAACCAGGAGAGGCTAAAGGATCATCCAGGTTCACAGAGCTGCTTAGTAGAAAGACCAAGATAAATCTCACTGGGCTAAATAAATACATACATTTGGGATGACTCAATGAACAAATGAATGACTCTTCCAATACTAGCATGAAAACTCATTCCAAACATAACAGTGAATGCTGCTTACACTGCCTAATCTTTCAGATGCGCCATACATTTCCTCAGAGCAAACAATAAGGAATTGATTGTCCATAGTAAATATTCACACAGATGTGCTTCACTTCATAGGACACATAGCGTAGCCAAAGCGTTGTCCGTAGATTTAACTGTATTTCAAATACATGCGAATAATTCTGTTTAAATAAAATTCCTTGTAAAATAGGTAAATTTCTGGAAAAAAAAAAAAAACAACCACAATTTATCTGCTTTATCAATCCAAATTTTCATACATAAAATTTGCTCCACACGGTCTTCCTAAATTAAAAGACCTAAAAGAGTTAGCAGAGGTCCTGTACTTCCTATACAAACACAAGCCTGGCAACTCACCCCTGGAGAATTTGAGTTTTGATTCCAGATGCACTTTCAGAGCCAAAAGCTCAACACTTTGCATGTGTTGGCCATGACGTTTTTCTCTTTGGACTGATAATAATACTCTATAGTAAAGTATCCTTCTGTGTATAAGTTGCATTCACTTGCAAAAGGGAGGCTGAGAGTGCAGGACCAGTTGTTTTGATTGGAGTGGCACATTTGCCAGAGCCCCTCTGTGCAGGAGTTTCCGTTAATGATGTACAATGAGAATTGAAAACTCAAATGCCCACAGACAGGTGACATACATGAGCCAAGCAGGTTAGGTGGGAGAAGCAATAGGAAGTGGTGTGGGCAGTGGAGACCGGATAGCTAGTGCCCGATCTAAAGGCAGTGGATAGGACTCAGTATTGGTTCATGGTTACTACGCAGAAATGTACACCAGGTTTTGACAGATTGCCCACTTTTTTAAAGAGAAAATATAAATCTAGTTTTTTTTAACATGCAAGACCTTTCAATTTGTTAATATTGGCAACTAATTCAAATGTGTTTTAAAACATTGCAAGTGAGAGTCAAATAAAAAAGTTCCAAGGGCTGCCCGTAATCCTCTGGTCACCATTTGAGACTTCTGGACCCCTACAGTGATTTTTTGTGAGTGGTATGAAATTATATATTCTAGTGCTTCAGGAATTTATTTTCTAAATAAAACTATGCAGAAGGACAACCTGTCTTTTTAATATAACTCCTATACATCCTTTAATCCTGCTTTAATTGTTTCCTTCCTACAACTGTCCCCTACTCTCTGAACTCATACATCCTGTACAGTCTGTACCGCACAATCCATGCTTAACTGTTTCCTTTCTTTCATTGTGTCTAATTATTTCACACATGCAGGTCTTGTATTCAGACTTCATTGTAAGCACTTCCAGGGAAAGAATTATTATCTAATACTTCTTTTATTGCTAACCCCAAAGTTCAATAAATATTTGTAGATGATACATTTTCAATAAAGGAAAAGAGAAGAATAGCCTTCACGGACACAGAAATACATATTTGTACTAGAATTGAGTTCAGTGTCTTGAAGTTCCTGAATTTCTAGTCCAGGCAAGCTAACAAGTTGAAGTCTTTGGGCATCTTGCCCTGCTGAGCTGAGAAGCAGTGGCTTGCCATACAT